>NC_054707.1:71542820-71700320 GCF_016097555.1 Gigantopelta aegis | reverse complement strand
GAATGGATGGATGGTTAAAGGAGTGAATGAATGGATGGATCGTTAAAGGAGTGAATGAATGGATGGATGGTTAAAGGAGTGAATGAATGGATGGATGGTTAAAGGAGTGAATGAATGGATGGATGGTTAAAGGAGTGAATGAATGAATGATGGATGGATGGATGGTGGTGGGTTAAAGGAATGAATGGATGGATGGATGTTAAAGTTAGTGAATGAATGGATGGATGGTTAAAGGAGTGAATGAATGGATGGATAGTTAAAGGAGTGAATGAATGGATGGATGGTTAAAGGAGTGAATGAATGGATGGTTAAAGGAGTGAATGAATGGATGGATGGGTTAAAGGAGTGAATGAATGGATGGATGAGTTAAAGGAGTGAATGAATGGATGGATGGTTAAAGGAGTGAATGAATGGATGGATAGTTAAAGGAGTGAATGAATGGATGGATGGTTAAAGGAGTGAATGAATGGATGGATGGTTAAAGGAGTGAATGAATGGATGGATGGTTAAAGGAGTGAATGAATGGATGGATGGTTAAAGGAGTGAATGAATGGATGGATGGTTAAAGGAGTGAATGAATGGATGGATGGTTAAAGGAGTGAATGAATGGATGGTTAAAGGAGTGAATGAATGGATGGATGGTTAAAGGAGTGAATGAATGGATGGATGGTTAAAGGAGTGAATGAATGGATGGATGGTTAAAGGAGTGAATGAATGGATGGATGGTTAAAGGAGTGAATGAACGGATGGATAGTTAAAGGAGTGAATGAATGGAATGGATGGATGGTTAAAGGAGTGAATGAATGGATGGATGGTTAAAGGAGTGAATGAATGGATGGATGGTTAAAGGAGTGAATGAATGGATGGATGGTTAAAGGAGTGAATGAATGGATGGATGGTTAAAGGAGTGAATGAATGGATGGATGGTTAAAGGAGTGAATGAATGGATGGATGGTTAAAGGAGTGTGGTGAGTGAATGAATGGATGGTTAAAGGAGTGAATGAATGGATGGATGGTTAAAGGAGTGAATGAATGGATGGATAAAGGAGTGAATGAATGGATGGATGGTTAAAGGAGTGAATGAATGGATGGAGTTAAAGGAGTGAATGAATGGATGGATGGTTAAAGGAGTGAATGAATGGATGGATGGTTAAAGGAGTGAATGAATGGATGGAGGAGTGAATGTTAAAGGAGTGAATGAATGGATGGATGGTTAAAGGAGTGAATGAATGGATGGATGGTTAAAGGAGTGAATGAATGGATGGATGGTTAAAGGAGTGAATGAATGGATGGATGGTTAAAGGAGTGAATGAATGGATGGATGGTTAAAGGAGTGAATGAATGGATGGATGGTTAAAGGAGTGAATGAATGGATGGATGGTTAAAGGAGTGAATGAATGGATGGATGGTTAAAGGAGTGAATGAATGGATGGATGGTTAAAGGAGTGAATGAATGGATGGATGGTTAAAGGAGTGAATGAATGGATGGATGGTTAAAGGAGTGAATGAATGGATGGATGGTTAAAGGAGTGAATGAATGGATGGATGGTTAAAGGAGTGAATGAATGGATGGATGGTTAAAGGAGTGAATGAATGGATGGATGGTTAAAGGAGTGAATGAATGGATGGATGGTTAAAGGAGTGAATGAATGGATGGATGGTTAAAGGAGTGAATGAATGGATGGATGGTTAAAGGAGTGAATGAATGGATGGATGGTTAAAGGAGTGAATGAATGGATGGATGGTTAAAGGAGTGAATGAATGGATGGATGGTTAAAGGAGTGAATGAATGGATGGATGGTTAAAGGAGTGAATGAATGGATGGATGGTTAAAGGAGTGAATGAATGGATGGATGGTTAAAGGAGTGAATGAATGGATGGATAGTTAAAGGAGTGAATGAATGGATGGATGGTTAAAGGAGTGAATGAATGGATGGATGGTTAAAGGAGTGAATGAATGGATGGATGGTTAAAGGAGTGAATGAATGGATGGATGTTAAATGAATGGATGGATGGTTAAAGGAGTGAATGAATGGATGGATGGTTAATGGAGTGAATGAATGGATGGATGGTTAAAGGAGTGAACGAATGGATGGATGGTTAAAGGAGTGAATGAATGGATGGATGGTTAAAGGAGTGAATGAATGGATGGATGGTTAAAGGAGTGAATGAATGGATGGATGGTTAAAGGAGTGAATGAATGGATGGATGGTTAAAGGAGTGAATGAATGGATGGATGGTTAAAGGAGTGAATGAATGGATGGATGGTTAAAGGAGTGAATGAATGGATGGATGGTTAAAGGAGTGAATGAATGGATGGATGGTTAAAGGAGTGAATGAATGGATGGATGGTTAAAGGAGTGAATGAATGGATGGATGGTTAAAGGAGTGAATGAATGGATGGATGGTTAAAGGAGTGAATGAATGGATGGATGGTTAAAGGAGTGTGAATGGATGGATGGTTAAAGGAGTGAATGAATGGATGGATGGTTAAAGGAGTGAATGAATGGATGGATGGTTAAAGGAGTGAATGAATGGATGGATGGTTAAAGGAGTGAATGAATGGATGGATGGTTAAAGGAGTGAATGAATGGATGGATGGTTAAAGGAGTGAATGAATGGATGGATGGTTAAAGGAGTGAATGAATGGATGGATGGTTAAAGGAGTGAATGAATGGATGGATGGTTAAAGGAGTGAATGAATGGATGGATGGTTAAAGGAGTGAATGAATGGATGGATGGTTAAAGGAGTGAATGAATGAATGGATGGTTAAAGGAGTGAATGAATGGATGGACGGATGAATGAATGGATGGATGGTTAAAGGAGTGAATGAATGGATGGATAGTTAAAGGAGTGAATGAATGGATGGATAGTTAAAGGAGTGAATGAATGGATGGATGGTTAAAGGAGTGAATGAATGGATGGATGGTTAAAGGAGTGAATGAATGGATGGATGGTTAAAGGAGTGAATGAATGGATGGATGGTTAAAGGAGTGAATGAATGGATGGATGGTTAAAGGAGTGAATGAATGGATGGATGGTTGAGTGAATGAATGGATGGGTTAAAGGAGTGAAATGGATGGATGGAAGGAGTGAATTAATGTATGGAGTTGGAGTGAATGAATGGATGGATGGTTAAAGGAGTGAATGAATGGATGGATAGTTAAAGGAGTGAATGAATGGATGGATAGTTAAAGGAGTGAATGAATGGATGGATGGTTAAAGGAGTGAATGAATGCATGGATAGTTAAAGGAGTGAATGAATGGAAAATGTCATTACCAGTGATTGGAACACTAGCACAACCTAACACCCAAACACAGCCACAAATGTGCACGTGCAACACGCAGTAGCCCCATACACGTGGTTAGGTAGTCATTCGCGATTTTGGTACTTCACAGAGCGGTCAATAAATCTGTTTGAGTGATTACTACTGGTAATTTTCCTGAATCTCATGATCATTTAAAATGAATTAACCTTTGTTTTTTGGATGTTATAGATTGTTTATCTCTGAATTAGTGATACTGCGTCTACAATGTGAAGATCGCCGTGTGGCTATTGGCATGCTTCAAACTGGTAGAATTCAGCGTGATGTAGCCAATATGTTCAATGTTTCAGTCTGTGAATCAGATACCAGCAGACCAAGCATGTTGGTAATGTTTTCTGACGAGTCCAGATTCACTCACGACTTATTGGATAGGCGTGGTCACGTCAAAATGAACGCCAAGCAAACGTCAACCTCAGGCCACATGACAGATTTGGTGGTGATTCAGTTATGATGTTGGGTGGCATCACTATGACAGACAAAACACCACTCCATATTGTTCAAGGGAGGATCACTGGTCGGTACTACCGGGATACGATACTGGCACCGATTGTTGTTCCGTTTGCTCGCCGTGCTGGTTGACAGTTTATGTTTCAAATAGACAATGCTCGGGCCCACCGTGCACATATCGTAAATGACTACCTTCAGCAGAAATACGTTATCAGAATGCCATGGACAGCAATGAGCCCTGACATTTCTCCCATAGAGCACGTCTGGAACATGATTGGAAGACGTGTACAGCGACGTCAACGTCCACAGGCTACTTTAGCTGAACTGGGTGCGGGACGTAGCCCAGTGGTACAGCGCTCGCTCGATGCGCTATCGGTCCGTGATCGATCCCCGTCGGTGGGCCCATTAGGCTAGTTCTCGTTCCAGCTAGTGCACCACGACTGGTATATCAAAGGCCGTGGTATGTACTACCCTGTCTGTGGGATAGTGCATATAACAAATCCATTGCTGCTAATCAAAAAGTGTAGTCCATGAAGTGGCAATAGCGGGTTTTCTCTCTCAATATATGTGTGGTCCTTAACCAGATGAATGACGCCATATAACCGTAAATAAAATATGTTGAGTGCGTCGTTAAATAAAACATTTCTTTCTTTCTGAACTTGACCATGCGCTGAAAGAGGAGTGGGATAGACTTCCACAAATTTCATATTGGGAGATTGATACGTAGCATGTCACGTCTAATAAGCGAATGTTTGACGAATCGTGGTTTTGAATTACCCATTATTGATCAAAAGACGTGAACGTTCAATGTTCACATGTCATCCCTATCTTGTTTCAAGGTCGTTTGCAGCCATACAATCTGCTGTCAACATGAAGTTATTGTTGTTTGTCATGTCTTCCCAATTCTTTCATTATTATCATGCATCTATTCAAATATAGTGATACTTCTTGATACTTCTTTAATTGGTTGTTATTTTCTACATTGCCCTACTTTTTTGTAGAGTATAGCTTGATAGATTGGTTCAAGTCTGGACGGAATCAATGATTATAAGCACAAAAATAACTATAATCAGAATAACTGAGCCAACCGACCCTGTGAAGAGCATCGCGTGGTCGTTCTGTGGGAGGTTTGTCCGTGGTAGCCAGGTTTTCATGTACGCCAGCACCTTGTCGCCATTCACCTCGACACCCGATGGCGTTATCTTACGGAACTTCTCTGTCCATGGAGAATCGGAGGATGTCTGAAAATTCCAACGGGTTGCAGCTGTAATAGCTTAGGGTATCTGTCTGTCTGTCTGTCTGTCTATCTTTGTGTGTGTGTGTTTGCGTTTATTTAAACAGAAAAAGGTACAAAAATTGTGACGTTGTGACACAACAGACTTTGAATTATACTCGAAGTATTTTATTTAAAATTTGGAAACACAACCTTTTGGCTGGCTATGCCATTCCCAAAATGCTCTATGGGAACAGCTATTATCCAACTTCCAGTGATAGTTTCTACACTTTAATACTAATAATTTCTATACCGCTTTTGACTGGAACATATTACAAAAATATTACTTGAAAGGGGTTGCATGATATAAAAAAAAATATCAGGTACGTTTTGATACCACAATATCAAAACGTAGTAACTTGATATTCTCTATTTATCTTCAACAGCAGTAGCATTTGTACTTTTATTATAATATTTGTATTACAATTAACTCAGTAACCAGTGTTGTGATCTATATTATAATTATTTGTAATCATAATTAACAACTTTGTTACTGTTATTATTTGTTTGATAATTATTTATAATTAAAACAAATATAAAAATTATTATATGATCTACGTTATAATTAGACATCACATGTGATGTAATAATTAGTATTATAATTTGTAATATTAACATTATATAACAATAAATATAAAACATATTTATAAAATGTAAAATCACAATAACTTAACATACCTCGCTTACAACGTAACCAATGAGTCTAACAACTAATCGTGCAATAAGTCCAGTTATTCGTTTGTAGCGAAGATTTACCTGGAAGAAAAAACAGATAAACAAACTAAACTATCTGATGTCGAAATGGCCATACAGGCGCGGATCCAGGAGGGGCCTAAGGGGCCCGGGCAGCCTGCCATACATAATCACTCTCTTGATATCTTCTAGCCAGTGCACAAATCCTGGATCCGCGCCTGCCATACATAATCACTCTCTTGATATCTTCTAGCCAGTGCACAAATCCTGGTATATTAAAGGCCTTGGTATATGTTATCCTCTCTGTGGGATGGTACATATAAACTATCCCATGCTACTGTAAATGTAGGGGTTTCCTCTCTAAGACTACATGTCAGAATTACAAAATGTTTGACATCCAATAGCCGATGATTACTAAATAAATGTGCTCTAGTGGTGTCGTTAAACAAAACAAACTTTTTGAACTAGGCACAATATATATATATTGTGCCGAATTTCACAAATCATCGTAAGCCTAGGTTTGTACGTAAACGTAAATCTACGATTGAACCAGATTTTTTATTACTATTATAGTACAACAAATACTATTATCCTGTTCAATTATTTAGACCCAAAGTTTTTTGTAAATGTTACGTTTATTTCCTATTCGATATTTGTTTTCTTTGCATTTACATGAAAACAAACCCAAACCCCGACAGGTTTTATATACAAATCATCATATAAAATGCACGAAGTTGACTTAATTCCACTTTTTAAAAATCTCTGTGTCGTTTGAATGCACGTTATTCCACCTATAAATAACTAAGGTCATTTGCATATCAAAACATTGGGATCTGAGTCTACGTGAAGGCCATTATAGCTTGTTTCACTAAATCAAGGTTATTATTGTTTTGCAGTGTGTAACAGCATTGTCTAATCTTTCCGTTAAACATAGATGTAAACAAACAGAACATGTAACCCTTTCTTGTAGGTGCATTATATTTAATAAATTTAGCTAATGTATTATGTATTTTTATTTTATTACATCAATTATATATTAGCATACCATACCTAACCTAACACAACTGAGGTGTAGCACAGTAATAAACACAAATCACCTCACACACCGCAGGAATGTGCTTTCCAAATTTATAAATAAATTTAATGCAGGGCCGGACCCAGAAGACCAGGGGGGGGGGGGATAAAATGTCAAGGCCATCAACATCAAATAATAATAAAAATGTTATTTAATTTGCCTCTAAATTGGGAACTCATACGTATATATATATATATATATATATATATATATATATATATATATATATATATATATATATATATATAGTATTTAGGGTGGTACTAGGGGCTGGGGTTTGGGGGTGGAGTGTTACATTTGTAATGCGAAAAACCAAAGGGCTATTGTTCGGACTCGTATGGGTTCAACCACTTTTTCATCCCGCAGACACAGCCCTGAATGTTCAAAATACGATAGCATTGTTTGGTCAATAACATAATTATTTCGATCTATGACTGCACGTGCTATTGTAGCAATGTGTAAACCACGTAAAATACAAGTTAGGTAGGGTATATAAATTCATTGAAAATGTATTAGTCGACATTCTTGTTATTGTTATTTGAGGAAAAATATGGGTAAATCGAAAAACAATTCAGTTGATGTAAAATCGTGTATTAAGAACGTTTTCGATTATTTTGAAGATGAATATCAGCGCGGTAGACCTAGGTATGCTTCTTATCGAATTGTCGATCGAGTTTCCGCTGCACTTAAAGTTTCGGTTTCAACAGTAAAAAGAACTGTGAAAAATCTAAGCTCTACGAATCCAAGCACAGAAATCACTGTTAAAAAACACGACCGAAAACTCATCGATTTATTTGATAAAGATGTTATTAGACGACGAGTATACAGATTTTATAGAGAGGGCGAATTACCTACATTACATAAGATTAACGTGGCTTTAAGGGAGGAATGTGGAATCAACATATCCATATCAACTTTACGAAGAACACTCCATGACCTCGATTTTAAATACCAACATATGTCTACAACCGGAAAAGTGATTTTTGAGGACGCCAATATATATGACAGGAGACTGTCCTATCTCCATGAAATATCCAGTTTACGAGAACAGGGGTATTGAATAGTGTATCAAGATGAGACCTGGGTGAATGTCAACCACACAACATCCCACCACTGGACAGATATCCACCCGGGCACAAGTACCGCCAATCACCTGCCGAAATCAGACGCTGCTGATCGAGTTCCTAAACTCTGTTCGGTGACTGGGAAGGGAAAAAGACTTATTATTTGTCATGCTGGCTGTGATAAATATGGATTCATAGATGGCTGTGAATTGATCTTTGAGGCTAAAAAAAACAGACGGAGACTATCATGGTGAGATGAATCATGACAATTTCATCAAATGGTTTGAAGAACAACTTATGCCTTCTCTACCAGAACCTTCTGTTATCGCCATGGATAACGCAAGCTACCACAACAAATTAACTGAGATTACACGATGTCCTGCACTAAACGCTAAAAAGGAAGAAATTCAGTCGTGGCTACGAAACAAAAATGTACCTTTTGAGAGTAACATGACAAAGCCAGTTCTTTATGAACTTGTGAAAAGTAACAAATGTGCAAAGCAATTTGTTACTGATGATATTGCTGAACGCCATGGGCACTTGTGTCTAAGACTGCCGCCAAGACATTCTGAACTCAATCCGATAGAACTGATCTGGAGTCAAGTCAAAGGGCACATAGCTCGTCATAATGATGGTAAAATGACCACGGTGCGGAGAGTACTTGCACATGCATTGAACTCTGTCACACCTACACACTTCTCTGACGCAGTTAAACATGTAATAAAGATCGAAGAAGATTTTAGAAAACAAAATAGTTTTATAAGAAATAAAATACCCCCTGTGATAGTCCCCCTTAACGAAGATAGTGGTGAAGAAATGAGTTCGTCGACTGATTAAGTTATTTCTCCATACCCATCAGGAGTATTACTTTAATGTATGCACGGTTAAGGAGCATTATGACAGTGAGAAAGAAACTCGCTACCGCCACATGGGCCACTGTTTCCGATATGCAATTTTGATAAGTAATAAGGGACGTTTTATATGCACCATCCCATAGACAGGATAGCACATACCACAGCCTGTATACATCAGTTGTGGTGCACAGGCTGGAACTAGACACAACCCAATGGGTCCACCATGTGGGATCGATCAGTCGACCTACCATGAGCGAACGCTTTACCTCTGAGCTACGTGCCGCTCCATATACAAAAGAAGCCTTAAGTGGGGTTGGGGTTGTGCAGAGGGTCACACCTCCACCAATCGCATGCATACCATATTCTTCTCTCTCTCTCCCTATAACCATATAACCATAGATTAAAATATGTTGAGTGCGTCGTTACATAAATGACGTCTCTCTCTCTCTCTCTCTCTCTCTCTCTCTCTCTCTCTCTCTCTCTCTCTCTCTCTCTCTCTCTCTCTCTCTCTCTCTCTCTCTCTCTCTGTCTGTCTGTCTCTCCCTTCAGCGCGCGCGCTTGTGTATTCCACAATATAATTATAATATTTGATATATTTTTTTTTTCAAACTGAGGTTTTGTCACTTGAACTCCCCACCTGAATCCGCGCTTGCTTCATGTTTACAGATATTTTCTTAAATATAGGTCATACTACGATTTGTGCGGATAGGACGATAGAACCGAACATTAGTTTGAAACGCACTATAGAATGATGCTTTTGATATGCAAATGACCTTAGTTATTTATAGGCGAAATAACGTGCACAAACGACACAGAGATTTTTAAAAAGTGGAATTAAGTCAACTTCGTGCATTTTATATGATGATTTGTATATAAAACCTGTCGGGGTTTGGGTTTGTTTTCATGTAAATGCAAAGAAAACAAATATCGAATAGGAAATAAACGTAACATTTGCAAAAAACTTTGGGTCTAAATAATTGAACAGGATAATAGTATAGTTAAAAGTACATACATTTCATATTCTTTTGTCCTTAAAACGCTCCATCTTCTGTAATGAAATAGATGCCAAACACTTGTAAATTAATGTATAACTGCTAGTCGCAGACGCAAACCTACGATGATTTGTGAAACAGGCTCCTGTTCGGTATTGAACAGCAAACTTAAGAAACCTTTCTTGAAGAAAATTATATTGTAAGTGAAACTAAATTCATATACGAAACTCGTGAACAGTGTTGGTATCTGACTCGCTTTCGCTCGTCAGATACCAAACCTGTTCACTCATTTCATAAAAATGGTATGACAGGCAAGCTAGTTTAGTATTCTATATTTATACGACACTTGATTTCTCTCATCCAAATGCCACATGGCCATCGGTGTTGCTGTATCGTTGGACTAACACAAACTAAATATACAAACATACCACAAACATACACGTATGTTCACACTAATTATTTATGGTTGTATAGACTGAACAATTAAATGAAAGATGAAAACATATTAATATTTGAATACCCCATTCATGATGTAGGCGTAATATTCTCTGATGTTCTGTAGAGCAAGGCGTTTCCGTGTTGCGGTGCTTAGCATGGGTTCTGTACGATTGTAAAATCTATAAATAGAATGTAGCATAGGCCTACATGAATATATTATAATATATTACACAATCACGTGATCGATATCAGGAAAGTTACAAATAAAATATGAAACAAATAAAATAATGGGTATAATAAAGTATAATAAAACGTAAAAAATAAGCTAACAAGCAAACAATAATTAAATAAAAGAGAGACATATAAAATGAAACGAATGGAAACAAAAAGAAATAAAGTAACTTGAGATAAAATATAATGATGTAATTAACATCACTCCTATTTCGATATAACTGATTATTTAGTTTAAAGCTTTACGTTTCAACGCTATAACATGCATCGACTAAAACGAAGACAGTGATAGCGATTATAAACAAATGTTAAATACATATGCAGTCACCTTTGGTAAATTGAATAGTCGACAAGTGCTAACACATCTATGTAATATTCTGTTATCTCTCTCTTTCGTCGTACCCGGCTTGCGAACTTCAGTTCACGGGACTTTCCCGGACTGTCTTCAAGAGTTTCTTCATATGAAGCTGAAATTGTGGAGGTTTGGTACGTAAACATATTTAATATTTAATATAAAATATTCCCTACAAAACAAACAAACAAACACATAATAATAATAATAATAATAATAATAATAATAATAAAGAAGAAGAAGAAAAAAGGACAAGACGCACACAAACGCACTGTTATTTAATGTCGCATATAATACAATATAATATGTTGGGGGTCTTTCATACACAAAATGATGAATAAACGTTAATAGGCTGAAATAGTGTTTTAAGAAGCGATATAAATAGTATATCACAGTACATTAAAAAAAAAAAAAAAAAAACTTCTCTTACGAGCTTCAGCGTAGTCGTGCCCAGTAACCTGGATTGGTTCTTCTTCAAGAGTATATTCTTCCTGATGACGTAATGCACCCCTACGACCACGTGATTTTGGTTCCAGTCGGTACTCTTTGCCACTTAAGGTCAGAATTCCGTTCTGAAAGGAGAGAAAGGATCTCGCTGATGTGGTGGTTCATTTCAGCATGTAACATTCCACTTGATATGCGCTTTAATGTCCTTTAATCCTTTAATTGTTCTTCGAAATGATGGGAACATGTTAAATTCGAAAACGCCAATACGCTATATAACCAGAGAGAGAGAGAGAGAGAGAGAGAGAGAGAGAGAGAGAGAGAGAGAGAGAGAGAGAGAGAGAGAGAGAGAGAGAGAGAGAGAGAGAGAGAGAGAGAGAGAGAGAGAGAGAGAGAGAGACAGACAGACAGACAGACAGACAGAGAGAGAGAGAGAGACAGACAGAGATAGAATGAGTGATAGAGAGTTAATGAATATATATATATATATATATATATATATATATATATATATATAGAGAGAGAGAGAGAGAGAGAGAGAGAGAGAGAGAGAGAGAGAGAGAGAGAGAGAGATATCAACAAGAAGAAGAAGAAAAAAAAGTGGTTTAAATTCATCGTAGCGTATATCAAAACACACTTTTAACATCATGTTCATTGGACATAGCCAGTTCGCGATTTAACTGAAACTTTATTGTCGTGTTGATGAGTTGTAATAACACCAGAACTCCTTGACTGCAATCTACAAACTGCGAAAATTGACATAATATCACATTTCGGAAAAGAACTCTTCATTTGTAAGTCGACAATTCAGCTCATTTTAAATCACGTGGTTAGTTCGTCGCTTGATCTGAAGAATGATAGAAGAAACACGTTCTCTCCACCTATCAACAAGTAGGAAGGTATCTTTAATGTACAGTTGCCTATAGTAATGCTATATTTATTTAAATAACATATCTCGTCTTGTACGACGATACAAGTTTGTAAGTACTTATGATTTCGGTTCAGTATTTTAACCGTTTGATGGTCGGAATGTGAACAATGAGAAATGTGTTCAATGCGATACAATTAACAACCATAGGAGTTGGTTTAGAACTATTTCCTATAAGGTGCTTCTGTTTGTCTCGTCCGGAACACTCTGTTTATTGCAAAGAATGATCCAAACTTTTGTAATTTAGCAATTACTCCTAGGTGCTGTGCTATACATATACAGCCTTTGGTCTCTATAATCTTCACAATGGGGCGGGACGTAGCCCTGTGGTAAAGCGCTCGCTTCATGCCCGATCGATTTGGGTTCGATCCCCGTCGGTAGGCACACAGAGCTTATTCTCATTCCGGTCAATGCACCACGACTGGTATATCAAAAACCGTGGTACGTGGGATGGTGCATATAAAAGATCCTATGCTACTAATCGAAAATTGTAGCAGGTTTCCTTTCTAAGACTACATGTCAAAATTACCAAATGTTTGACATCCAATAGCCGATGATTAATAAATCAATGTGCTCTAGTGGTGTCGTCAAACAAAAAACCAACAATAATCTTCAGATATTTTTAATTATTTGCAATAAACAGTAATGAGTTCCGAACTAGAAAATGGCCCTTAAAAGGACATTTCTGAGTTTCCTGTAATTTTAAAGATGTTATCGATTAACAGAGACTTTTTAACGATTGTAATTACATATATATATTTTTTTTTTTCTGCATAGAATATTAGTGGCTGTATATTAAACGTGTTTCTGATCGTTCTAATATTTGTATTAGGTTAAATGTCATTTTATTTCCTAAAATAAGTTTTTTTCGTACGTACGGAAATATTTGAAGACAAAATTTAGATTGAGCTTCTTACAAATATCAAGACAACCAGAAACACATTGAATATACAAACATTGATATTCTAAACAAGAAAATATATTTAATATGTAAGTTTAATCGTAGAAATATTTTATTAGTCGGAAACATCTTACAATGCAGCAAACTCAGAAATGTCCCTTTAAGATACCCGCATATTTAACTTACAAGCTGTAGCTGGAGATCGTCGCCTTTACCAAGACAAGATATCGTCATCGCCACGTCACGTGATTCGTCCTGGAACTGGGCTTCTCTCTGGAAAAAAAGAAGATTTTTTTTTGTGTTAAATTTATAAATATATTAACGCTAATTACTCTCCATCCAAATAACTTTCAGACTTAAAAACTCTTAAATATAAAACTTGTACAAAGCCAAAATATACATGTGTTAACCTGGTTGTCAATCAATGGCTCTTTGATGGCCATTTTTGTCTTCTCCGTCCCGACTTCCTTGAACAGAAATAGTGGAGCATTGGAATCGACGTCATCGTTTCGGGTGAGTTCGAGAGACACAGTTTCGTTGTCCACACGTACGGATACACCGACTCTTCTTGGAAGACGACAACCTCTGCTTTCTGTGATACTCTGTTCGGAGACATGGACATATGCGATGTCAGCTGAAAGAAGAAAACAATATATATATATACGAGTAATGGATAAATGAAAACATCAATCTATGTACTTCAAGGTACAGTTATGTGACATTTTAATATTTTATTTCATTTCATTTTATACTTTATTCAGGTAATTTTTATTCGTTATTTTATATTATTATATGTTTCTATTTCATTTTACTTTAATTATTCGTATTATATTCAGTATTGTAACAAAAGTTAAAATCTATAACTGTACATGTATATCAATTAAATATCAACTATACATATCAAACGTAGGTATTGACATTTTACCTTTATTGTTTTGCGTGAGAAGTGATGAAAAAATTATTATATACTTACTCTTTGCGTTTTTCACTATCTAGCGAATACATTCATTGATAAAAATATGGAAAATTCTAAACTTTAGGAATACATTTTAAATATTTTATGATTTTAAAGGTGCATCGCCATAGTTACAAATGTCATATTTCGGTAAGTTTACATCAATTTATATCAAGTACCTACAAATAAATTTGCCTATATATAATCTGCACACAATTATCGACAGAATGCCCAAATTGTAATTAATTAAAACTCAGCATAAACAGTGGCTTTCTGAGAGAAACAGAGTGAAAAAAAAACATTGACTCAATCTTAGTCGATAATAATTAATACTTGTGCGTTGCCGTGTGTGACGGTACATGCTCTTAAATTTGTTTCGCCTGTGGCGATTTTAATTGTGTTAGAGGGCCGTGTGCAGTTTCATTGCCCGTAGCCCAGGTGGGCAACTTGTTACGTAATACTTCGCGCGATCGGGCATTCCAATATGCACTTAGTCCAGCTGCGGAGGCCATGTGGCTAGTAGTTACGTAATATCTCCGGTAGTGCTGTTTATGGCCAGGAGATTGCTCGCGGTTGGCGACAGCCAGACTGACGATCAGAGAGAAATATACCGACTCTAGTAGATGTAGAATATGAGATGATACGTGAGGTACCGCCTTGTACCCCCAGGCAAAATCCTGATTTATAATAAATAGCTAGTGTTTTAGAGATATCGAGGAGAATGAATAGGAAGGCTCCGAGGGAACGTTAGTCCGTTTGGACTTTGGTAAATATATTATTTCTGCTCTGTGTATAACCTTGATGTGATTGATGTGACTTTTAAATATTTTAATACTGTATTATACCAATATTCTTTAGACAGTGTCTTCGGTCATCTGACGAAGTAAATCGTAGACTTTTTGTTCTAACATTATACGAGTATTTGGTAATATAAAGCTTAGCCAGTCATCCTAGACGACCTAGGTACACTGTAGGTTATTGTCTTTATTGTGATCGGTACCAGTATTAATTCTGTGTCACAAGGTTACTGAATGAGTAGTTAGGGTTAATTAAAAATTAACCCGTTAGGAATAGAGCTGTAATTCCTTTATTAATTAAGTTCCCCTGGAAGCGTTCCTAAATTATCACACGTTACTGAACGAGTAGTAAGGGTTAACTAAAAATTAACCAGTTAGGAATGGTGTTGTAATTCCTTTATTAATTAACTTCTCCTGGAAGCGTTTCTCAATTATCACACGTGTGGGTGTGGTGTAACGTTGAAGTGATTCGCATATTGTGTAACTAGACACCTAGAGATTAACTAATTAAGTGATCAGTTCTGGGTTGTTATTATTGCTGTTATTAATTAACTACTACGGCTGTACATTTGTCAGCGTAGATTAATACAGATTCCAAAGTGTATTGTGTTTTTGTTGTATTTCTAGAGAACTAACGTGCTATATTATATATACTTTATATAAGATCGTATCTCTGATCATACCTAGAGACGAGCCATACTAGGGTTTAACCGCCTGTTACAGAGATATCTAATAGATATACAGTTAGGAGAGATATTTTGACAATCGTGTTTTATTCAGTTACGGGTATTATAGAATCCCCGTGGCACCGTGTATGCGAGTAAATAATTGATTATTTCTTAAGATGAAGTAAAGTCCTATAAATATACCATAAATATATTCATATATCTGTAACAAATAATACTATTAATAACAAATAATAAACCCTTTATTTGAAGCAAAGCATTAAGAGGATGTTAAGGTCGAAACCATCTGTAATCAGCTCAATCTGTCTATAGCTATTGGTTAAATATACCCGAGGTCGAAACGATATGGACATGATCTACACCTCGGAGAAGAAAGACTGATATGTTGCAGTGAGAAGAGAGAGAGAGAGAGAGAGAGAGAGAGAGAGAGAGAGAGAGAGAGAGAGAGAGAGAGAGAGAGAGAGAGAGAGAGAGAGAGACAGAGAGAGAGAGAGAGAGAGAGAGAGAGAGAGAGAGAGGAGAGAGAGAGAGAGAGAGAGAGAGGAGAGAGAGAGAGAGAGAGAGAGAGAGAGAGAGAGAGAGAGAGAGAGAGGGGGGGGGGGGGGGGGGGGTGAGAAATAGGGTAAAGATAAGAAACAAAAAATTGGTAGAACAGTATACAAACAACAATACAGATGAAACATACTATAGCATATTATGTAAGTTTATTAATGTTCTGTTTTTCCTGCAAGTAATTAAACGTCTTACCTGAGGTGTAAACCATTAACCGACATACAGCAACAAACATAAACACTTTCTCGCGCGCAGAACTCATCATTATCAGTGATAGACCACCAACTGTCTGACAAAACCGGGTGCTCCATTTAATACGGGTATGTGTCGTGACCTCTCTTTTGAATCGATCTTTTCACCCGAGTGCTCCACAACAATGGTGACTCGCGGGCCAGCGACTATAACAGAATATATAGGGTAGTAAACACAGAGGTAATGCGTTCATATTTATGAGTAAACACAGCTAATTCACACAGAAATCACGATTTACGAAACTATGACAAGAGCAATTCAGGTCATTTATAGTTCTACTCTCACGTTTTGATTTCAAATGTAATTCTATACCTTTAAGAGCGTAGAACATTGGTTGTACAGAATAGTTTAATCTTACAGTCACGAAATTGAATCAGAGTGTAAAAATTAAATAATTATTCATATACGATTTTATTTTTCGATAGTTGTAGTGCATATGGACATTGCAAATTTAATAATTTGTTTTCAATTTTATATCTGTCTTGCTCTCTTGTAAATAGTTTTGTTTGTTTTTTGTTTGTTTGTTTGTTGTTGTTTTTTTGTGTGGTGTTTTTGTGTTTTTTTGTTGTTATTGTTTGTTTTTTTTTTGTTTTTTTTTTGTGGGGTTTTTTTTGTGGGTTTTTTGTTGGTTTGTTTGTTTGTTGTTGTTGTTTTTTTGGTGGGTGTCTTATGTAGGTGATATATACGAAGGCACTCCTCTTTTTATTTTTTTTATTTGGGGCTTTGGTAATAGTCAAAACAATGAACAAATTGTTAAATTTCTTGAGATATATATTCAGGTTGAAGCAAAGTACACCACTACCCATAATTTACGGGGAATTGTGAGACTTTTCATTAGATAAAAGAATAAACATTATAAAAGGTTTGTTTTGTTTAACGACACCACTGAAGCACATTGATTAATTAATCATCGGCTATTGGATGTCAAACATTTCATAATTCTGACATGTAGTCATCAGACGAAACCCGCTACATTTTTCCTTATGCAGCAAGGGATATTTTATATGCACCATCCCACAGACAGGATAGCACATAACACGGTCTTTGATATACCAGTCGTGGCGCATTGGCTGGAACAAGAAATAGCCTAATGGGTCCACCGACGGGGATCGATCCCAAACAGACCGCGCATCAAGCGAGCGCTTTACCACTGTGCTATATCCCGCCCCTAAAAATTAAAATGCTTAGTTTTGTAGTCACATAGATCACTAGAAAGGCATCCAAATACCCAAATGTTAATGAGTTCCACATGGTTATAGATTTAATGATATGCTTAACAAATTAGGCTTAAGTAAATATTGTTTAAACCAAAATATTTAAAATAAAAATAAAAACTTTATTCGTAAGCCTTCAGGACGATTGAGAGATAAATATTTAGAAACTTGGAACGATAACCTAAACTCGTACTAAAAGTGCATTACTTGCACGGTATTTAAAACAATATATTAATGTAAAAATTACCTTCTGTACTTACACCTGGAAAGACACCTTCTCATTATTTTCAGCCGCTCTAAACCTTGTAATCATTATTTACCAACTGAAATTGGCAGATCAACGAATATTGAAAAATAAAGAATATGTCCCCTCTGTAACATCGCTCCAGATAATGAGATACATTATTGTTTTCGAGTATCCACATTGTACTTACAAAATAAGTACGTATATAAAATAGTTTTTATATTAGATCCAACACATGAAAAAGTCAGCTATTGAACTAAAGAATATATTATCTGTTATTAAAAAATGTGTACATTTATCAAGCTGATTAGTGATGTGTTTATACTAATTTATTTACTTATTTGTATGTTTGATTATATTATACGTATATTATAAGGAAATTATGCAAATTTATCAAGCTGGGCAATGATGTTTTTAAAATCATGTATGTGGTAAATGTAGTTTTTTTTATCATACCCAGATGAACGTAAAAGAAATGACAGACACTACTTATAATTAAATTTAAATAATACTTGCTAATAATAACATTAAAACTTCATACGTTATTTTGAATTACTTTTGGTCGATGTCACGGGGATCCTATAATACCCGTAACTGAATAAAACACGATTATCCAAATATCTCTCCTAACTGTATATCTAATAGATCTCTCTGTATCGGGCAGTCCAATATCCGAGTGGCTCGGCTCTAGGTATATCAGAGATAAGATCTTATATAAAGTATATATAATATAGCACGTTAGTTCACTAGAAAACACAACAAAGCACAATACACTTTGGAATCTGTATTAACCTTAAGCTGACAAATATATTTGCCGCAGTTAATTAGTTAACAACAACAATAATAATAACAACCCAGAACTAATCACTTAATTAGTAAATCACTAAGTGTCTAGTTTACACAATATTCTAATCACTTCACCGTGATACACACACACACGTGTGATAATTGAGAAACGCTGTCAGGGGAACTTAAGTAATGAAGGAATACAACTCTATTCCTAACTGGTTAATTTTTAATTAACCCTTAACTACTCATTCAGTAATCTGGTAATACAGAATTAATACTGGTACCTATCACAATAAAGACAATAACCTGCAGTTTACCTAGGTCCTCTAGGATGACTGGTTAAGCTTTAATAATTTTAGACAGTGAAGCCTACAATTTACTTCGTCAGTTACCGGAAACACTGTCTAAATAATATTGGTATAATACAGTATTAAAATATTTAAAATCACATCAATCACGTCAAGGTTATACAACAGAGCAGAAAAATATATATTTACCAAGTCCAAACGGACTAACGTTCCCTGGGAGCCTTCATTTTATTTCTCCTCGATATATCTAAAATCCTAGCTATTTATTATAAATCTCAATATCACCTGGGGTTACAAGGCGGTCCCGAATACCTACAAGTGATATTTCCACAGTGACCAAGACGGAATATTTTTCTTAGAAGGTCAGACTAGCTGTTGCCAATCGCTAGAAAAACAAGGTAGTAAAACAGAACTCGCGGAGGTATTACGTAACTACTGGCCACATGTCTGGTCTGGGTGTGTATTGGGAACAGCTCGACCACCGTCGCGCGGAGGTATTACGTAACAAAGAGCCCACCTAGTCTAAGTGCATATTGGGACTGCACACGGCCCTCTAAAACAATTAATATCGCCACAGGCGAAACGAAAATAAGAGCATGTTCCGTCACACACCCCCACCTCAAAAAGGATATTTCCTCTACTCTAGGAATAGGGATATATACTACATTAAAACAAAATGTGCCTTAACCGACGCATCCGGGCATTTATAACACATAGTAATAAGGTGACTACCAGTAATCACACTGAATCTCTGAGTCCCTGGTATACAATAAAATATATAAAAACAAAACAGAAATCAAGAACGTCAACACATTATCACAACGTTCAACTTCGGGACAGGGCATCAGCGATTACATTGAATGTGCCCTTAATATGTTCAATGGTAATTGGGAATTCCTGCAGAAGAAGACTCCATCTCAAAACTCTCTGGTTGGTGGCTTTCATTCTGTAAATGAAAGTAAGCGGATTATGATCAGTAAAGACCACCACTTGATGCAATGCCGACTTCACGTAGATCTGAAAATGCTTCAGAGATTGTACCATGGCCAAAGCTTCCTTCTCTATAGTGGAATAGTTCACCTGGTGTTTGTCAAACTTTTTGGAGAAGAAACTTACAGGATGGTCCAGTCCATTTTCGTCTTCTTGGAACAGCACGGCTCCAGCTCCCACGTCACTGGCATCCACGGCTAGCTTGAAGGGCATTCGGTAGTCTGGTGCTGCCATCACGGGAGACGAGGAGAGCATCTGCTTAAGACGGTTGAATGACTTCCGCATTGATCTGACCACTGGAACTTCGTTTCCTTCTTTTTCAGTATCGCACGTTTTCCAGGTTTTCTCCGATAGGCATGCTGTCGAATCGGTGTAGCGTTGGGTTCCAAGCGCACATCCTGGCTTAAGGTATTGGTAACCGTTGGAAGGTCCTGACAAATGGAAACATTGTCTTGTTTCAACGTAGTCAACTTTGCTCGCTGGGGGTTCAAGTCTGCTAGAATTTGGCTGTTGGTTAATTTGATCTCTGCAGTCTTGACGTCATCACAGGAAATTGAGTGACTCTCAATTTGGACAGGTAGTACTGGAACTATCGGCAGTCTGTCAAAATAACCTTTTAGCAAATTGATGTGACATTACCTACTTTTCCTAACCTTATCAGGAGTGTTTATCACATACCCTGTCTCATTATCCCGTTTGAGCACAACGCAGGGCCCGAAATACCTGTTCTGCACAGAACCCCGTTTAATGGGAAGGTACAGCAGCACCTTATCCCCTGGTTTAAATTCCCTACTCCTAGTCTTCCTATCAAACACTGATTTTATTTTGCTCTGAGCATAGCTCAGATGCTTCCTAGCTAGTTCGGTCGCCGGCAACCTCCTATCTCTAACTCTCTTATTCATTAATACTCCCTCAGTTAACAATGTAGTGCAAGCTGCCAACAAATTTGGATCAGCCTCCTGCTCTAGGATTAACTCTTGTCTATTACAAGGTAAGTCCCCTCTACCAAACACAACTGGTTCATTTCCCCTCTGCGGGAGGTCAACAGGTTCCACCACATTTAGTTCCTCAGTTGACTTATCTACCATTTTACTGATAACCTCATCCACTCCAATTTCATGGCTCACACACGTATCAGACAAATCACAATTTTTCTCTGGGTCTCGTGCTGCCTTTCTGGCCATAGCCCTAGTCATTACACACGCAGGATATCTAGTCTCATCAACCTCACACTCTTTTATGGGTAAAGGGCTGTCTTCAGTTAACAATTTGTCATCTTGGGGCTGGCAACACTGACTAGTCAAATCGTTACCCAACATAACTCCTATGTTTTCAACAAGCAAGTCCTTCACAACACCCATAACGACTGGTCCCGTCACAAACTTCGAACACAAGAAAACGTTATGTAACCGGACAACCATATTTTCTCCAGTAACCGAGGTTACGGCCAAACTACGTCCTGTATCTGAATTTTCAATACCAGCTAAACACTTTGACGTTATAAGCGACAGGTTACACCCTGTATCTCTATAGATTGATATTGCCCTAGGACACAACTCTTGTTTCACATCACAAACCATACCAGTGGACACATACGGGTTTACCTTCTCTGCCATGGGACTAACCATTAACTCTCTCGCTAACGGAGCTGACCTCACTAAACAGACCACTTGCACATTATCGCGTTTCCTTTTAAAACAGTCCCCGACAAGATGGTTATCCTTTTTACAGTAACTGCAATGTGGACGAAAAGTTCGTGCATTGGCTGATAATGCAGGCTTATCCTTACTTTGCCCACCAGGTGCATTCCTTGCCTGACTAGCTGACCAACTAGATGTCTCTCCCCGATAGTTACTTTCCCGGGAAAAACCTGGCTGAAATTTCTTCTTATCACCCTGTTGTATAGAGCTACCCTGTACTGCCTGAGCTTTGTGTATTAACACGTAGTCATCTGCCACTATGCCTGCCTCCTCTATTCTTTTTGATATCACGATTCTCTAAATGAATACGTAAGCTAACTGGTAGTCCATTTTTAATGTCCTGTAAGATCAACAACTCCCGTAACTCGGTATATGACTCTACCTGATGAGACACTACCCATTTATCAAACATCCCTGCCTTCTTAGCCACAAACTCACTATAAGACTGACCCTGCGTTTTTCTCAACTCGCTATACCGTAAACGATAATCCTCAGGTCGTAATTCATAAGCCCTCAACACTGCCGCCTTAACTAGGTCGTACTGACTTGCTCGCTCATCACTCATTGAATTATAAGCTACGCTAGCCTTCCCCTTAAACTTAGACACGGCTAACAATGTCCACTTAGACTGCGGCCAATTTAGCTGCTTAGCGGCCCGTTCAAAACGTTGGAAGAACAACCTACCTCCTGGTCGTCAAATACAGGCACTGATCTATAAGCCTCCGACATGTTAAACCCATTTCCTGCTGCTCGTCTAACTTCTTCAGTATTCAACTTTAACTAATGTTCTACTTTTAATTTTATCTAACTGGAATTCTCTCTCTCTCTCTCTCTCTCTCTCTCTCTCTCTCTCTCTCTCTACCTCTCTCTTCTTTTTCTCTATCCCTCTCTCTCTCTCTCTCTCTCTCTCTCTCTCTCTCTCTCTCTCTTCTCTATCTAATGCACGTTCTTCTCTTTCTCTCTCTTTCTCTTCTCTATCTCTATCTCTATCTAATGCACGTTCTTCTCTTTCGTACTCAAGTTTTTTAAAAGCTAATTGTTGTTCCACGCTTAACTCATTTATCTCTATCTCTGGAACAATCTCACTGTCTTCCATAACAGGCCTATCACCAAAAACTTCCTGGATAATAATTGTCTTTATATCACCTAATGTTTTAGCTGATGTTAAATCAATTTCCCGCTCACTCGCGATTTCAACTAACTCGGCCTTACGTGCTCGCTTAATCTCCACTACACTGAGCGTAGGCCTATCCAGCAAATTCTTATCCATGTTTAGATATGACGCACTTATTATTAATTAATTTTCTAGTGAACAAACGTTGCTACTTCTGGTTAATTTGTAAAAATAATTTATAAAGCCCCCATTTACAAACAATACTTTTTTAAATATGCATGTCCCGTTTCAGATCCGGGCCGAGCGCCCCAATTTTTAATCCTGTCACGGGGATCCTATAATACCCGTAACTGAATAAAACACGATTATCCAAATATTTCTCCTAACTGTATATCTAATAGATCTCTCTGTATCGGGCAGTCCAATACCCGAGTGGCTCGGCTCTAGGTATGTCAGAATTAGATCTTATATAAAGTATATATAATATAGCACGTTAGTTCACTAGAAAACACAACAAAACACAATACACTTTGGAATCTGTATTAACCTTAAGCTGACAAATATATTTGCCGCAGTTAATTAGTTAACAACAACAATAATAATAACAACCCAGAACTAATCACTTAATTAGTAAATCACTAGGTGTCTAGTTTACACACTATTCTAATCACTTCACCGTGATACACACACACACGTGTGATAATTGAGAAACGCTGTCAGGGGAGCTTAAGTAATGAAGGAATACAACTCTATTCCTAACTGGTTAATTTTTAATTAACCCTTAACTACTCATTCAGTAACCTTGTAATACAGAATTAATACTGGTACCTATCACAATAAAGACAATAACCTACAGTTTACCTAGGTCCTCTAGGATGACTGGTTAAGCTTTAATAATTTTAGACAGTGAAGCCTACAGTCTACTTCGTCAGTTACCGGAAACACTGTCTAAATAATATTGGTATAATACAGTATTAAAATATTTAAAGTCACATCAATCACATCAAGGTTATACAACAGAGCAGAAAAATATATATTTACCAAGTCCAAACGGACTAACGTTCCCTGGGAGCCTTCCTTTTGTTTCTCCTCGATATATCTAAAATCCTACCTATTTATTATAAAACCGAATATCGCCTGGGGTACAAGGCGGTCCCGAATACCTACAAGTGATATTTCCACAGTGACCAAGACGGCATATTTTTCTTAGATGGTCAGACTAGCTGTCGCCAATCGCTAGAGAAACGAGGTCGTAAAACAGAACTCGCGGAGGTATTACGTAACTACTGGCCACATGGCCTCCGGACCTAGTCTGGGTGTGTATTGGGAACAGCTCGACCACCGTCGCGCGGAGGTATTACGTAACAAAGTGCCCACCTAGTCTAAGTGCATATTGGGACTGCACACGGCCCTCTAAAACAATTAATATTGCCACAGGCGAAAAGAAAATAAGAGCATGATCCGTCACAGTCGACAAACAATAACGCTCAGTACGACAACGTGCCCAGATAAAATGACGTCATCAGATATGACGTTCCCTGACGTAACTTTTACGAACAAATTCCCATTGCTACGTCTGGACCAATGAGATGACGTTATATTGTAATGAATGTAACGGAAATTTAATTATAATTACTTGAACAAAACCACATGGAAACTTTGTACCTCAGTACATTATTTAATCATTGGCCAATAGCCGAAGATTAGGGAAATTGGCACTTAGAGCGCCCTAGCTCATTAACACAGTAACAATAGTACAATACAGCCGATGTAAGGGAGCGTTATTATATCGTTCGTAAAACGCTGGTTAGGACCAAAAATTACCCTCCCCCTCCCAAGGATCCATCAAGTGGAGGCAATGCTATGACCCGCTGTATCTTCAACAGAAGTACGGAACTACGCCCTTTACACACCCTTGACAGTCTGATATGTGCCACATTTGTATACCGACGAGATGTACAATCCAGACTAAGTCTACTGCACCGATGATGGCTGGGGGACGGGGTGGGGGTGTTGGGGTAGCACTGTGGTAAAGCCCTCACCTGTGAATCCATTGGGCTATTCCTTGTTCCAGCCAGTGCTACAATACGGGTTTAACAAAGGCCGTAGGATGATTCATAAACAAAAAATCCTTAATACCAATAAAAAATAGTAGCCCACTGAACGAAGGTTTGTTTTGTGTAACGACACCACTAGAGCACATTGATTTATTAATCATCGGCTATTGGATGTTAAACATGTGGTAAATTTGACATATAGTCTTAGAGACGAAACCCTCTACATGTTTTCATTAGTAACAAGGGATCTTATATATGCACCATCACACAGACAGGATAGCACATACTACGGTTTTTGATATACCAGAACCAGAAATAGCCCAATGCACCCACCGACGGGGATCGATCCCAAACCGACCGCGCATCAAGCAGGTGCTTTACCACTGGGTTACGTCCCGCCCCTAGCCCACTGAATGTTCGTTATTAAACTGTTTCATCATCTTGTACGCTTTCAATCAGCCTTCCACAGATTTACACCACGTCCCAGAACATGCTGAGAATAAATATTGCCACATAGCTAACAACTAACACAATATCTTGTCAAATCGTTTATTCAACATTGACACACGTAGAGTCAATGATATATGTCATTCAATACTTTACATTAGTTTCGTAACAATTTAACTGAGACCAGCTCAGTAATAATCATATTATAGCAAACATATATTTATTGCATAGAATGTACATTATTGTAATAAAACATGCTGTGTATATTATACATGTATGTACAAACACCTTTAATGTATTAAACTCTGTCCTGCAGAGGATTAAAGCACGTATGGCAAATTAATTATCAGATTCCTGTCCATCTTAATTTTTAAACTAATATGTGTAGGGGGAGGAGGTATATTTTAATATGCTGACTGTACCAACAAAAAATCCAAAATTTGGATCAAAGGAAAACATACTCAAAGGTCCCATTATAATTATAATCAGTGATTGAAGTTTCGAAAGTAGCACAGTTCGGCCCCTCAGGGGTGTACGACTGTTATCAATCATAACAACCATTAAAGAAAGAAACAAAAAACCTGTTTGGGTAATTGCCGTTTCTTATTACCGCCATAGTGTACTCATAACCTAGAAAGTAAAACTCATAATCTCTCACTGCATTGGTATGACGTGCACTATTAATTGACGAGTCAGCGCTTTTATACCAATGACTCTGTGGGTATCAAATAAGACGTCATCACGATTTGGCAATTATAGACGATGACTTCGATTAAAGAGTCTACATATACGTCTATCCGTTTTTGCTGTTGAATTTGTAATAAATGTTATTTTAATGCAATTCACTGCAGATTTTTCAAACAACCTAAACTTTGGTTTTTAAACTGACTAGTAATTGTGAATACAATACAAAGTTAATGCAATACTCAGAATTGTGTTTAAATTTGTGTACATCGTTTCTATATAGTCCTACATGTAGATCTATAGATATCGAAAAAAGAAATTTAACTCGGGATATAAATTTGATAATAAACTCGTTTACTATCCACTATTTTTAGTCACGTTAATATCAGGGTGGACAAAGCACTGAAAGGGATCACACGTGAGACCAAACTAATCAGCCTGATGCCAGGTATTGTACACATAACAAACTAATCAGCCTGATGCCAGGTATTGTACACATAACAAACTAATCAGCCTGATGCCAGGTATTGTACACATAACAAACTAATCAGCCTGATGCCAGGTATTGTACACATAACGAAATAATGTGACAGCGTTACAAAATATGATATTGCAATCTGGCGTAGTTCTTGCAACTCATCTTGTGTTGTATGGTATGATACAATGTAGCATAATTGCAAGACTTTAATGAATATGGCCACATGGATAATAATAATAAAAAGAGCAACACTGGCTGTCAAGCTTTATGGTTCCAAAGAAGACTTGACGGAGGCAGCGTTTTTTATCACCACAACCGGACTCCAAAGCTAAAGCGTGATCAACTATAGCTTGAACGCAGAAGAAGAAGGGCAATAAAAAAGAAGAAAAAACATACGTTGTGGGTGGATAAGAGAATCTGACAATCAACTTATTGTAGCCTATATAAATATCTAAGTGCATACTATACACAACAAAATTAAGTAAAGGCCATTAGACGGGGTTTTTTTTTTTGGGGGGGGGGGGGGGTTGGGAGTTATTTTATGTTTTGATCACAGGTGATTTCTGAACACTGTTTAAGTAAATTATAAGTGATACATGTAAAAATGCAAGTTATGTATGTTTTATAAAACCAAAATCAACATGTATTTTGTATCATATATAAAGCACAAAACGCTAAAATATCTACTGGTCCTTACTAAATTGGGTTGAGTATATTATAACCTAGGTGTGATATCTAACGATGTCAAATCTAGAGATGCGCGGTATAACCGGTATAGAGGTATACAGCCATATTAAATTAGAACAATACATATAGCGACATTTTCCTAGCGTGCCGGTGTATTGGGCTTATATATTGTGTGCGTGTGTTAGTCGCACATATTATATATCCGAACAAAAACTACCAGTTTTAAAAAGGAAACAATAGCTTCACTTGTTCAGCACGAATCTTGATTGGCTGGTGTGTCAGTTTATTAAGCTATACAAAATGTACATGAAATTAGAGCACTTTATAAATTATAATAATTGAGAATTAAGTCTTCGCAATATATACTAGTATCTTGGTACGTATCGCAAATCAGATTCCGGAATAGCAATATATCCAATACAAAAATGTTGGCAATACCCATCACTAGTCAAAATTCGCACCTGGACTAGACGTGTTTGAACATTGAGCGGATATAGGGTCACGTTACAACAATTCCTCGTTCTTGATCCCCCAATACTATCATACTGTGATTGTCTCCGCCGAAGGCAAATGCAGATTACTCAGGTCTATGTATACATATATGAAAAATACATTTCTCAGCTGGCGTTAAATGCTGTGTTTAACAATACAACCAATATAACGGAGAACAAAACAAAATATATATAAAAAATATAAAATATTTACATCTAATATTTTGAGCATAATTTTAGGCACACATTTTCGTTTAGTGCAAATCATTAGTGGGACTCTTGTCCCAGCGTATGATCAAAACACCGGAAACACAAAATATTGTGTTTATGTTAGGACCACTGTTCGATTCCTAGTATCCTAGGACGAAATTAAATTATATGGAAAACTCTGAGAACGATACGACCATGCGTATCATGTTTCTTCGAACTATATCTTAATCACAGTTTTGTCATATACGAACCATAGTAGTTCTAAAAATTCGTGAAAATGGCAGCATAAAAAGAACCCCGCCATTTAAAAAACAAATGTATTTAAATGCATTTTCGTTTAGTGTTTTGGAACTACGAAGGAAGACGCTTGGGTGACAACATTTGTGTTTACAAAAAAATTGTAAAACAATCGAAAACGATACCTTCTCTTCTGTCTTATCGTTCCAGTAGGTAAAACAAAGTCAGTACGTTTCTAAATCGTTTCACTGTGAGCATACACGAAACAATTTTATATTGCAAATAGTTTCATATAGCACCAACTGAGAATCATCAGAGTATTTCTAAGTTTTAGCACGAAAGATGTGCGTATTACAGAGAAACGGTAGGCGTCTTTTATATTGCTAGTGAACACCATGTTCTCATATCTGCAACTCACGAAGTCTGGCTTAGATTTAGACGCATAGATTTATTCACCGTCGATATTGCTTATTATGAATCAAGTAATACAATAATCATTGAATTATGAAATTGTATATTATACATCTTATTATGAATTACTAGTACTCGAAAAATGTATTGCATAATATGAATCAAGTAATACACTAACCATACATTATGACACTGTATATTATACATCTTATTATTGATCACTCGAAAAATGTATTATATATATATATAAAGATTTATGTGGTACAACATTAAAATCTTGGTTAGCATTTTCTCGGTTTTGTTAATAGTCTAGATGGCAGGATATGGTGTTAGGGTCTATTTTTGACTGTCGCTTTTGGTTTATAATAACACCTCAGGATTAATATCCAAAATATTCCATCCCATATTATTTCATAAACGTTTCATTAGTTTGAACCTATCAAATTAATTTCTTTAATAGAAAATGGAGGTTCTATTTTTACCTTTTCTGCCAATGGTTTCAACATCATTAGATCATTATTCACCTTAAAAACACACACACAAATCTTCTGGATATCACAGATAACTTATACACACGGTTCCAAAAACAAACCTTTCTTAAGCACAGTTGATAATTGTGTATTACAGGATATCACAAACCATTGACGTGTATCACAAACACTACACATTTAATGTTACAAATAGGTTGTACTATTCCAGTAAAAATAACAAACTCATTTAGCTATATGAAATACAGACATTAGTAGCACTATAAATACTATAAACTGACTGGCTTGTAGACCGGAAGTGCCAGACGTCTTCTTACAGGAACTGCAACAGATTGTTGTCAATCCTTGACAACCGTTGCCACGGACAATGGCAGCGGAGCATAGACTTGGATTTCGGTCACCATATTCACAACCTGTTAAAAAATACACAGTTGTGTTTAGTATGCATAGAAACACACATGTACATCTGTGATAAACGACTATCATCGTGTTATGTAACTAGTGAGCCTGTTAAATGAAATAACAGCTAGCATTTGGCGCTCTAAATATAGTATACAGATAATTAAATTCTTCAAACAGCGTAACATATCCGTTTTTAGACTGTGATCAATATATTAACTATAACTATGCAATGTAATGTGCATGCAATCATGCATATAATAAAATATTGATAAAAAATACACATATATACATATAATACATGCATTTGGATACAGTTCATATCGTGTAATAAAAAGCTATGTCATACAACCCATTTGTCCAAACCCACCCACCATGTAATATATAAATAATACTTTAATGTGCATGCAGAGTAAATATAATTATATTGACAAACTGATCAGTTCTTAAACACAAACATATGCACACACGCACACAAGCACGCACACATACATACACACGCGCGCATATATATGAACATAAAACCAGGCCATCATTGGTATACTGAAAACATATTTTAACAGTAAAGAACTGTGAGGGAGATGTTAGTTTCATTTTATCCTGCAATGAATCTAAAACATATTTATATAACAATAGAATTATTAACAACTGTTGCATCTAACATTAATCACAAATAAAAGAAAACTGGTCAGATCGATGATTAGGTTACAAACAGAAGTGAATTCTACGTATAGACACGAAGTGTGGTAACAGACTCTTAACACTTATGTTTTTTTATATTGTATTATGCTTGGCTGTTCTCCATCGTCTTTAATAAGGAGACAAATTTATTCCCTTAACCTGAGTCTGGATATCTGAGGTGAGGATATTTTTCTTATTGTTGATTGTTTAGGATTTTCTTATTGTTTTTGTTCTCTTTTGGGGGTTTGTTTGTCTTTGTGTTTTTGTTTGTGTCAGTTTTTTACTTTATTTTTTTTTTCTTGAAATGGGTGATATTTTATCTTTTTTAAAAACGTTTAACAATTCATGGTTCTACAAGTCGTTTTGATGTCTAATAATCAGAAATTCATCATCTCAAATGTTTTAAATTTTTGGCACATACCCATTTTGTTTCTTTTGTTCCATATTAAAATCATGCCCAATGTCTTATTACATAAGGCGGATACACATATAATATGTTTTGTCTTCATTTGTTTTAACCTTGTCTGATGACACCCCAATGTGCCATCTTGCGTATATATAGCATCATCGTAAACCACGATACTAACCTAATATAATCACACCCATTTGTTTTACACAGATTTATTTGCTGCCCTTAGGTTAAAGGCTGTTATTCTTCCAAACTGTATATATTATATTTAGGTGAGGCGAATGTAAATTAAAAGTTGATTGAAGAATGGATTAATGAATATATGAACAACTACAACTGAAGTGAAAGAGTTTTAAAGATGTAATAAGACGTGTAGTTTTATGTTAAAGAATGTCCCAAAGAATGGCACAATAAAAGGAAAACAAACGTATAGCAACGAATATAATTAATAGAAGACAAAATGTAATGTCATCTATATGTTATTACTATATAAGTATGTATATATAAATAAAAAGTGCTATTAACAGTTCAGTTGAGTGGTGAAAACAAAACTCATTCAGGCTTTGAAATACAGATGAGAACTGACAAATAACAAAACTTCTTCTTTTTTGAAAGGTCTAAATAACAACCTAAACCAACATACAACTAGTTGACAGTCAGTGTACGGGTACGAGCAAACACAAGTCAACATCAAAGTCAAAATGAAAGTAACTAAGTCACAGAATAAGATTAGTTGAATACCATGTTAGTGAACTCGGGAGGGGCGTAACGTTGCCCAGTGGTAAAGCGTCCGCTTAATGCGCGGTCGGGCTGGGATCGACCCCCGTCGGTAGGCCCATTGGGCTATTTCTCGTTCCAGCCAGTGTCCCACGACTGGTATATCAAAAGCCGTGGTATGTTCTATCCTGTCTGTGGGGTGGTGTATATAAAAGATCCCTTGCTACTTATGAAAAAATGTAGCGGGTTTCCTTTCTACGACTATATGTCACAATTACCAAATGTTTGACGTCCAGTAGCCGATGATTAATAAATCAATGTGCTCTAATGGCGTTGTTAAACAAAACAAACATTTTGAACTCGGGAAACCCAACATATACGATGTTAGTCAAACTCCAAAGTGAAAGTAGCTAACCAAATCACAACAAAAGATGTTTATGTAATAGATGTTATGAAACATAATAACAAAGGGTGTTATTTAAACTTGAACTGAAAGTATCCAACTAAATCACAACAAAAGATGTTCATGTAATAGATGTTATGAAACATAATAACAAAGGGTGTTATTTAAACTTGAACTGAAAGTATCCAACTAAATCACAACAAAAGATGTTCATGTAATAGATGTTATGAAACATAATAACAAAGGGTGTTATTTAAACTTGAAATGAAAGTATCCAACTATCGAAATCACATAAAATTAGTCGACAACCATGTCACGAATTAACAACACAGGATACGTAACTAACTAAAGCGCACTAGGTTAGTTGACAACCATGTTATAGTCTTGAAAACAACACAACACAGTGTTAGCCAAAATAAAATTGGTGGTAACTAACTAAATCAGTCGACAAACATTTTTAGAAATTACAAGGAACACGAAACGAAAAGTGTTAGACAACAAAACAAAGCCAGGTAAATATTGAACTTGGGAGTCTGTGTCAATGTTACCTTTGACCGACAATGCAACACTTGCACACGTGGCACAGCATGCGTCTTTCACAGTTCTGTTGTAACACGAGGCTTTGCCTTCTTTATCAACAAACTGGGAACAGTCTACACCACTGAAACTGCCAGTATCGAAACATGGTGTCTTTGTGGTTGTTGTTGTTGCTGCTGTTTTGCTGGTTTCTCGTGTGTTCTCTGTTGTAGTAGTTATGGTGGTGGTGGTGGTGGAGGGTTTTGTAGTTGTTCTGAGTTCTATAGTTGAAGATGAAAATGGCTTTGATCTAAACGTAGTGGTGGAGGTAGGGATGTTGGTGGTCGTTGTTGTTGTAGTGATTGGTTTTGTAGTAGTAGTAGTAGTAGTGGTGGTGGTGGTGGTTGGTGGTGTTGTTGTAGTAGTAGTGGTGGTTGGTGTTGTTGTCGTAATGGTGGTGGTTGGTGTTGTTGAAGTAGTAGTAGTAGTGATTGGCGTTGTAGTGGTGGTTGGTAGCGTTGTAGTAGTGGTAGTTGATGTTGTAGTGGTGGTTGGTATTGATGTGATGGTTACTGATGTTGTAGTGGTTGGTGTGGTAGTAGTGATTGGCGTTGTAGTGGTGGTTGGTATTGTAGTGGTGGTGGTTGGAGGTGTTGTTGTGGTGGATGTCGTTGTTGTGGTAGATGATGCTGTTTTAGATGTACACGTGGCACAGCAGTACGTATCATAGACTGTGCCATCACTGAATCTGTAGCCACAAAACGAAACACTGCACGGTTGAAACACTGTTCTGTCAACACACGGTGGTGTTGACGTGCTTGGTTGCGGGGTGGTTGTGGTCGTAGTTCTAGAGGTTGTAGTAGATATGTGTGGTGATTTAGTGATTGTTGTTGTAGCTGGTGTTGTAGTTGTAGCTTCAACTGTAGTAGAGGGTGTTGTAGACACACCTGTAGTTGATGTAGACTCGGTGGTTGTTGTCGAGTTGTTGCACGTGGCACAGCAGTTGGTGTCATAAAGTGACCCATCCGTGTAGCGGTAGCCACAGTTGGCAACAATGCAGGGATATGCTTTATCCCCATAATCACAACCTACATAGACAAAACGTTTGGCACTAAAACCTACTGTCATATAAAATGTTATGCAGTATTATATATTTATTTTTATCTGTGTTGTTTTAAAATAATTGGTTTTATGAAAAGGTATATCTTTAAATAATAGTAGCATCAAATAATTATTTATATCATTCAATCGTTTTTTATTATTATTATTATTATTATTATTATTATTAAGAAAGATAGAAAACGTACAAAAATCATTACAGAATACTAAAACGTTATAGTAATTACAAACACGTATTTTAATACAATTATAAAGTTTGTTTTGTTTAACGACATAATAATACAATTATAATGCATTTATTTACAAATCTAATATTGTATAACTTGAAAGTAATTGTAAAACGTTAATTACTTTGTTAAAGTCTAGTCTACTGGTCAAAAGAAAGTACAGGGTGCAAAAGGTGCAGTTGAAAGGGGGGTAATTAAAGGTGCAGTTGAAAGGGGTAATTAAAGGTGCAGGTGAAAGGGGTAATTAAAGGTGCACTTGAAAGGGGTAATTAAAGGTGCACTTGAAAGGGGTAATTAAAGGTGCACTTGAAAGGGGTATTTAAAAGTGCACTTGAAAGGTGGGATTAAAAGTTAAAAATTAAAATTGTTTAATGACATACATCCATTGTTACATACATGTATGTTGTATTGTTTTCAAAGTTTAAAGTGTGAAAAAAAACAAAAAACATTTTATCTTTCAATTGCATCATGTATATACATGACTTAAAACTACACTATTATACTATACAGACAGAAAACTTGCTAGTAAAAGATAAAAAAGTATTAATCGATTTAGAATTGCTAATCTAGCTAAAGACGTTAAGTAAGGTATGCTAACTGAGTAAATTTTCTAATTTAACACTACTGTGCATATACGTCACGGCACTGTTCCTCAGTGTTATCAATATTCTATCTTTTAAACATTCATTGTTTTGAGTTCTCTCTGCTGGACATCCGTATCCACTGATTTAACATACCCTTTTGTCTTGTAGTGACAAATGTATTTCATAACGATAAGAGTTTAATTGTGTGCTCTCAAGGTATTCCAAAATAGCAAGGTTTTACATCTCCATGATTCATTATCTCCTCTTATCCACTATAATGCTGTGTCTCTATGGTGCAACAAGCGATTCCATGATTTCACGTTAATCCACTAAAGACGTTTCCAGTACGTATCAACATCTCTACAATGCTATCTGTTGGTTTGGTTGATGGACTTGCGACTTCATATAATTGTCTCCTTGGTATATCAAAACGACAAACGAGTCCTTTGTGATGAAACAAGTAACAGCAGATTTTATGACGTCGACAAAATCCTCCAAGTTGTGTCTTCATGAAGAATTCTTGAATTAATACCAGCCATTCATTAATCAGTTCTACGTCCATGATGTACTTGAATACTCCATGACACCCATTGGTCGTTTTAAATGTCTGTGCAACCCGCCTTGGTGATTCAGTTGGAGATTCCATCATTCAGGACACCTTGCCATCTTTGTGATGTACTCCTTTGAATGTGGCCAATGATGCACATCTGTACTACATCTGTACTACATGTTCCGTATTAATAGCAGACATGGTGTGGTAATGTAGACAACTACGTCCAGTATATACATGCATGGTTCATATAATGTATACGGTGAGTGGATGAATATTGATAATGAAGCAAGCAAACAACCATGCCGTGATCACGCGAAGCTGTTTCCTTTAATGTCCGTTTTGCATACATTGTGTGTTGTGTATATGATGTATATAATATATAAATACTAGTATACATTGTGCATTTTATTAAAGAATGGTTTAAACATGTAAAGCGTGCAGTTTGTTCATTGCTAACACTGGTGGCATTTGGCAATTGAACATTATAAAAAAGGTAAACAAATTACTCTGAACAAAATTGTGCTAAAATGACAAAAGGTCTACTGATCTTTAATTAATTTTGTTGAGTATATATGAATTATACAGTTATTCAATTTAACGAATGTAGAATTATTTAGGCAGCAATTGATTCGGTCTCAGTGAAAACGAAAAGTAGTTATTTTAAAAATATTATCGATTTGTCGCGTCTGCGCACATTAATGTGCGTTAAAAACAATATTGCAGTCCACTTATGGTCTGCATTATAGTAAATTGGTATGGACCAAGTTAACGGAACACGTATTGCGAAATACTGCTCTAATGAAGAATATATTAAAGGCAGGATCGCACGAAGGTTGATATACTAAATGGCCAAGAAAATGTTGATGAAAATATATACAATTAATTAGACCCGAAAATATATACAATTAATTAGACCCGTTGTATATTGTATTCAAACAGCTACAAAAGTCATGATACCGCATTATATGCTCATAGATGTGTATTTCACTGAATTGTGGTTAATTAATCTTAAATCAGAAAATAAACAGTTGTTTTAGTTAAGGCTAGTGATTTTAAACAGATGCAAAGTGGTTATGATAGTTAGAGTTTGTTGAAGATTAACGTACACATTATGGGCCGAATTTACGAAGCCTGTTTTTCTTAAAGGCAGGTGTTTAAGCATTGTGATTGTACGTAGTTACCAATCTAACTAAAATTAGCTCCACTGGTTAATTACTATTAGACCAGAAGAGCTAACTTTAATCAGACTGCGTAGTTACACGCGTGTAAAACATAACCTGGCTTTGTAAATCCGGCCCAGTGTGTATTTCAAGTCACACAATTCTTGGGACTCGGCCATTAGTGCGTACACTCCAGTGAGAGTCTGCCTTTAATTCTAGGTAAAGATCAGAAGCATGCTTGTGGTTACAGAAGACGATAAAGACAGTCAAAAGTTTCTGACTTACCAGGCGTCCCGGTCGAGACTCGTGCACATGTTCCACAGCAGTACAACTTGACGTTATCGGAATAACAGTTGGACGGCGACTGGGCAACAATGTCTGCGCACGACTTGCCGTTGAAAGTAACCCCTCCTATATCAGAACACGTGCCTAAAAACAGAGTAATACTTAATAAACTGTATTTATATAACCAACCTGAATGAACAACGAAAAGATATTAGGTCCAAATACAAAATATAAAAGACATTATGTTTGGTTACTGAAGGCATATTTTTTAAAGAATCGTACCCCTCATCACCATAACAATCACCCTAAAAAGAGAGGACTGTTCTGGAAAAATAATTTATTTCAATTTATTTTCGTGCTTATATCTAGCTTTCAAGCACCAGAGTACACACACCTCAGTTATCTGTGCTGTCTGTCCAGGACAGCAGGTTAGTGGCTAGTCGTTAGTGAGAGAGAAGTCGGTGTAGTGGTCTTACACCTAAACACTGAGTCGATAAACTTCGCTCTGGTTGGGAGCCGAAACGGGACTGCAGACAGTTATACTTTAAATTTACCTGGTGTTGGTGCCTGTGTCACAGCGGTGGTAGTTGGTCTCTGGGTGAATACCGTAGTGACTGGTGTTGTTGGTCCGCCAGGCGTTGTTGTTGCCAGTCCGCACGTTCCACAGCAGTTGGCGTCGTATCGTCTGCCATCGGTGTAGATGTGGTCGCAGTATTCTTTTCTGCAGCCAAGCACTTTGTCTCCGTATAAGCAACCTATAGTAAAACAACAAAAAGCCCAGATGTACAGATGATTTTGTGAAAAAGATAGTGTGACATAATGTGTAGGATAGAATCTTTGTATCAAATATGAGATATGGCCAATAAGGACAATGTTGAATGAATGAAGTTTGCTTGCCACCCTCCAAAACAAAACGCCCAAAGCCCCACAAATTTCGGAATTGGGTTGTTGTCTTTTATTAATCTGAACCTGCAGAATATATTAATGTTTTCGTGTACGTTTTTATCGTTTGTTGGTGGAAAATCTAAGTATTGGTGTTTCTAAAAGCGAAAAGATACAATCTATATGGTAAACATTAAGCAATGGTAGTTACAATGATTTACCTGGTGCCCCGGTGTAATGAAGACCACAAGATTTACAGCAGCGCCCTCTAACGACCTCTTGATAGCAGTAAGATGCACCAGAACCAGATACGAAATCTTCACACGTCTTTCCTTCAAATGCTGTGCCCGACTGGTCACCGAACGGACATTTGTCTGTAAATTCAATTTGTGGAAATAAAGTTAAAAGCTCGTTTCGTTTAACAACACCATAAGGGCACAATGGATAATGAATAATTACGTATTCAATGATTCTCACACATACTCTTCAAATGAGGCTACATGCATATTGTTAGATCACATCAATTTTTTTATTAATTAATAAACAATTTAATTCAATACTAGGATACCTTTTATAAATAGGCTAAAGTTTGTTTTGTCTAATGACACTACCGGATCACAATAACGATTGATTAATTAATTAATCATCGGCTATTGGATATCATACATGTGGTAATTGATAGGCGGTCTTCGGAGAACAATATTACATAATAACAATAAAAATAGTTATGCTTACCATCAGCAGTAGGCGCATCTGGTGAATATACACACTTGCCATTTATGCACCACTGAAAACACAAAGCCGAAAGATCATCATACTCAGAAGAAAAATACAAACAGAAGAACAGTAAAGCAATGTTACAAATACTTTAATAATTAAATGTGTCGGAGGTTTATTGGCAAGTAAAGATCACAGTAGCTGCGTGTTTAGGAGGGAAATTGTTCGCGGACGTTCGCGGTCAATTGAGAATGGTGTATGATGGATTGATCTCGAGCACTTTCGAGTGCTCGTCGTTTCTTAAACGAATTATATTATCCATCCGACTGATTTTAATAAGTCTAGTATGACTCTAAAGCAAACTAATGACATGCTTTTGTTATTTTTAATACAGTTTATGTCCGTCAGTAGCCCCTGTATTCGAAATAGTATAAAACGTATTATGAATGTTTGTTTGTGTGTTGCTGAAAAGAGCCGAATCTAATTTATCGCATGAATACGTACTTGAAGAAAAAATAGTTTCTTAAATGTCATTATAACCGCCAGAGATTTTTAATGCTAAAGTATATTTATTTTTTTATGATAACTCCCAAATATAATGAATACCAACTTATTATATAACATTTAGTGAAATATCTCAAAATATCAGTGAAATAAAAGTATTATCAGTCACTCAGTGACGATAACACATTTTAGAGTGAAAGTTATCGTCACTGTGGAAAGTGTTATCTTAACTGTAAGAAAGCGGAAACTATTTTGTTGCTGGCATTTTAAAAATAAAGTTAAATTGCCAAAAGTCAAATATGATTTATATCTCATCTCGTGAAGTTTGCAATCATATCACACTCGTCGCGCATCAGCTTAATTTTAAGGGCCTCTGCCCCTGTGGTTTTAAGCCTGGAAGAACTGTTTCACTGCATTAAATGCTCTCATCACTATACATTGCAAATTGAAAACAATGCAAATTGAACACATTGTAAATTGAACAAAGAGCAAAATGGCTTTCACGTTAAAATGTACAAACCTTTTTGTTACCACACGTTGTCCCTCTGGCCGCCTCATACTGGTAACATGTCCCGGGCGTGTTTGGGTCGAGGCAGTACATGGAAACACATATGAGGCTGGTGCTATTTAAAAAGTTAGGACCCTGAAATATAAATGGCAGTCGTAAAAATAGTTTACAGCACATTTATGGTTATTTGTTTGTTTTTGTCTTTGTTTTTTTTTTGTGTTTTTTTTGTTGTTGTTTCTTTTTATTATTTATTATTATTAGCTAAAATATGATAATTACTGAACTCAATTATATTTCGAAAAATTATATTTCGAATGTTGAATATATCGTTGACAAAAAGCTATTTCAGCTGTCATTTATATCACTGTATCACTATTAAAGTGTAAACACCATGCGAGGATTCAGAAACGTGGGTACGTACTCCCGCATCACAGTTTTCGCCCACCTATGCACCTTATGTATCAGGTATCTGATATTTATACCACTGTATTCAGAAACGTGGGTACGTACTCCCGCATCACAGTTTTCGCCCACCTATGCACCTTATGTATCAGGTATCCGATATTTATACCACTGTATTCAGAAACGTGGGTACGTACTCCCGCATCACAGTTTTCGCCCACCTATGCACCTTATGTATCAGGTATCTGATATTTATACCACTGTATTCAGAAACGTGGGTACGTACTCCCGCATCACAGTTTTCGCCCACCTATGCACCTTATGTATCAGGTATCTGATATTTATACCACTGTATTCAGAAACGTGGGTACGTACTCCCGCATCACAGTTTTCGCCCACCTATGCACCTTATGTATCAGGTATCTGATATTTATACCACTGTATTCAGAAACGTGGGTACGTACTCTCGCATCACAGTTTTCGCCCACCTATGCACCTTATGTATCAGGTATCTGATATTTATACCACTGTATTCAGAAACGTGGGTACGTACTCCCGCATCACAGTTTTCGCCCACCTATGCACCTTATGTATCAGGTATCTGATATTTTAAACCACTGATCCCTTTTTCTAACGTACATAATTTTGTCGATTTACATAAAATGTATTTTCGTCTAGAAAAAGAAAGAAATGTTTTATTTAACGACGCACTCAACACATTTTATTTACGGTTATATGGCGTCAGACATATGGTTAAAGACCACACAGATTTTGAGAGGAAACCTGCTGTTGCCACTTCATGGGCTGCTTTTTCCGATTAGCAGCAAGGGATCTTTTATTTGCGCTTCCCACAGACAGGATAGCACAAACCATGGCCTTTGTTGAACCAATTATGGATCACTGGTCGGTGCAAGTGGTTTACACCTACCCATTGAACCTTGCGGAGCACTCACTCACGGTTTGGAGTCGGTATCTGGATTAAAAAACCCATGCCTCGACTGGGATCCGAACCCAGTACCTACCAGCCTGTAGACCGATGGCCTAACCACGACGCCACCGAGGACGGTTTTCGTCTAGGACGGCCAGAAACACTGCTAGTACCTGACACAATCTTGATTTCGAGCCGTATATGTTTTGACACTGAGCGTCAGGGTTGTAGATCTGTCCCGGCAGGTCTCGGACTGTCGGTACGTTCACTGCTGAAATCTTCTTAGTCATACAGTTAATTCCATATCTGAATTGTAAAAAAAGAGCAAAAATTTATTAATACTTGTTGGAGATTTATGCAATTTCAATAATCCAACATTTTTCCTTGCATCTGGTTATTCACCAGATTTCGTTTTGTTTGTGAAAATGGTATAGCTATAATTGTTATATTAATATTATACTAATAATATTGTATTACATTGAATGTTATTGTCATAATATTATTATTATATTATAAGATTATTAAATACAATTATTTATGATTACTAAGTTAACTAATCAATAATTATAAACAATAAACTATGTTATTAATATTAGTAATTACAATGATAGTCATTAATCATATCATTATATTCAATTATATTATTTTATTATGATATTAATATTATACAGTGATATGCAGTAAATTAAGCTTTAGTGTGTAATATATCACCAATGGCAATTGTTTATATAAAGTGTACATACAGTTAATAAAACATACTAAAATATTGAATGGCGGAATTAAAGGGGCCTTTTCCTCTAAGCAATTTGAACAGTATTTCTGTAAAACATGTAATGAACTGTATATATTTTGGAATCAATATTGAGCAGAGGTGCGTTCCATCTAGTGCACCACGACTGGTACATCAAAGGCCGTGGTATGTGCTATCCTGTCTATAAGATGGTGCATGTAAAAGATCCCTTGCTGCTAATCGAGTAGCCCATGAAGTGGTGACAGCAGGTTTCCTCTCTCATGTGGTCCTTAACTATATGTCTGACGCCATATAACCGTAAATAAAATGTGTTGAGTGCGTCGTTAAATAAAACATTTCCTTCCTTCCTTCTTTGTAAAATTATGCCAGTAGCCTCTAAGTATCAGACAAAGATTTACAATTATATTGCTGAGATGACGCTGGGTATACTAAATAAAGGGAGCTAACCGTGTCTGCATTAGCGCCGTAAGGAAGTTGTTGAAGTACGTCACTGAGCAGGACGAGAAGAGCCAGGGGTTTCCTAGGTTAGCGCTCGTCTTCTTGTACGTCCCTCCTGACATAATGAACCGGTCTTCTGCCTTACACGTGTTCCCATCGCCATCGTGTCGGGATCCCAGACTGAAGAAAAGAAAGCATCCATGATGAAATACACATTTTAAAACACAGAATATACAATAATAAAAATGGTGGAACAATAAGTGGGTGGATGGATAGAAGGATGGAGGGAATGGATGGGGCGTGTGGATTGAGGGTGTGAGGATGGATGGAGGGAGGAAGGGGGAGGGAGATATGGAGAGATGGATGGGTGGGTGGATAATGGATGGAGGCATGAATGAAGGTATGGACGGAGGGAATGGATATACTAAATGGATGGATCAATAGATGACAAAATATGGATTCATCTGTCTGTGTTATATCAAATAACCTCCGAAATAATTACCATAAAACGACGATTTACCTGTGTCCCAGTTCATGGGCCGCTGTGTCGATACACTGGAACCCCCCGTTATCTTCCACTATAGATATACTTCGTCCATCAGACCGACACATCGTGGAAATATAAGCCAAACCTAAGATAATAATATAACGAATCAGCACATGCGTGTTATTTATTAACACTAGAAATAGACTTTGTAAATCGAATAGTACTCTCTCTCTCTCTCTCTCTCTCTCTCTCTCTCTCTCTCTCTCTCTCTCTCTCTCTCTCTCTCTCTCTCTCTCTCTCTGCCCCCTCTCTCTCTCTGCACCCCCCTATCTGTTTGACCATCCTCTTTCTCTCTGTATGTATGTATTTATGTATGTTTGTATGTGTGTGTCTATCTATATATAAACACACAGAGACAGAGACGGATAGATAGATAGATAGACAGACAGAAAGACAGACAGAGGTCTATATGTGTATTTGGGGGTGGGGGTGGGGGTGGGGGGTATGCATGCATTCGTGTGTTTATCTGTACGTGCGTGTACTAACCAGATGTTGCTGTCGATCTAGCCACACTTCCATCTGGTCTACTCCCAATGGTGTACATGTCGTACCTAAAACACAAGCATTTAATCAATAAAGTTGTAGTGCAGAACAAATAATCCACATTGATTTTTTTTAATGACGCATATCATTTGTCGATCGTAATAATGTAGGTCACAGTAAAGTAATTTAGCACACAGTAGCGGTGTCTGTTTCACAGTGTTAAAGTACATAATATTAGAAGAAGAAAAAATAAAAATAAAATAAAAATGAACAAAATCAAAACAAAACACAACAACGACCCTGGGCACTCCATGGCGACAGGTGTATGTTTTTTTATGAAGGCAGTTGACGATAACCGTTACACACGATGCTATGAAGACTGAAGTTGTGTTTGTATTTTGCATTACGAAATATATTTTATGACATGGTATAATCACTCCACGATCTAGGTCTATTTGAAAGCCCTGTTTTATGCATTGTATCAGTGATAACTGACCCTGTAAACAGCATCACGTGGTCGCTGCTGGGGAGTGTCGCCTCGGGCACCCATTTCGTCATGAACTTGAGCACGTTGTCGGCATCCACCTCGCCACCTGATGACGTCATCACTCGATAGTTCTCCGTCCACGGAGCTTTAGAAGATGTCTGTAATGATTTCAGATAGTTGTAGTCGTTATCTCTGTCTCTCTCTCCCTCTGTCTCTGCCTCTCTCTCTCTCTCTCTCTCTCTCTCTCTCTCTCTCTCTCTCTCTCTCTCTCTCTCTCTGTGTGTGTGTGTGTGTGTGTGTGTGGTTTTCTCGTTCTGTGTGTCTCTATCTCTCTTTTTGTCCCTTTCTCTCTGTGTCTCTATCTCTCTTTTTTCACTCTTTCTGTCTCTATATCTTTCTTTCTGTCTATATTTCTCTTTTTTTTCTCTCTTTCTGTCTCTCTTTCTTTTTCTCGCTCTTTTTTCTCTATATTTCTGTTTCTGTCTGTCTGTATTTCTCTCTTTCTCTCTCTGTATACATGTGTGTATATGTTCGAGTTTGTGTATATTGTTGTGTGTTTATGTGTATGAGTTTACGAAATGTTTAACACCAATCATCAATCAAACAATGTGTTCTAGTGGTATTGTTAAATAGAACACACTTTAGTGTACGAGTGTATATTGTTTGTGTGTACATATCTGTGCCTGTGTCTCTGTCTTTGTCTCTTTCTGGGGGGGGGGGGGGGGGGGTGGCGGACTAATGGCCAAGTGGTAAAGTGCTCGCTTGATGCGCGGTCAGTTTGGGAACGATACCCGTCGGTGGGCCCATTTGGGCTATTTCTCACGACTGATATATCAATGGTGGTGGTATGTGCTATCCAGTCTATGGGATTGTGCATATAAAGGATCCCTTGTTACTATTGGAAAAATGTAGCGGGTTTCCTCTCTAAGACTATATGTCAAAATAGCCAACTGTTTGACATCCAACAGCTGATGATTAATAAATCAATGTGCTCTAGTTGTATCGTTAAACAAATCAAACTTTAACTCTTTTTTGGTTTGTCTCTGTGTCTATAGTCTATACAAATAATAAATACTACTGTCAGCATTACATAATAAATGTAAAAAGAATATTTATAAAATGTAAAATCACAATAACTGAACTGTACCTACCTCGGCTACAACGTAACCAATCAGTCTAACGACCAGTCGGGCGGTGAGTCCAGTTATTCGTTTGTAGCGAAGATTTACCTGGAAGAAAAAAAAACTATAGTATTTATTATCTTATAATTCTTTAACATATAGTCGCCTGTCCGGTCTTAGTGGCGTAGTGGTTAAAATCGTCGGCCTCAACGACTGGTGGGTACTGGGTTGGCATCACGGTAACGGTTTCAAAGTTAGTTTTATCGCCTCAGTAGGTATAACCGCTAAAAGTTTATAAATCTTATCACTGTCCTGAACAGACAAGCCAGATACCTTAATTGGACACAAGCACCACAATAAGTTAAAATGAATGAATCAGGCCCATCAACAATTATGTTTATGTGTGCATTTGCTGCAATACGTTATTTTGATGGGTCTGTGTATGATTCTCTCAACACTAAAAATGCAGCAATAAGTTATCACTCCAAACTAATAAACACTCTCTTTACTTGTAGTTAAAGAAAATTCTGATACTATCATTTTTATGGCAGCTTGTACTAACTACCCATTTAATTTCACAAAACAATTTGAATAGCTGAGCAAAGAGGGATCCATTCACATACATACCGATTAAGCGAATCAACCGAAATTTACAAAAGTAAAAAATCTAAATATACAGCTAAAGGTGACATCAATAGATAAATTTAGATACCCCGTTCATGATGTAGGCGAAATATTCTCTGATATTCTGTAGGGCAAGGAGTTTTCGTGTCCCTGCGCTAAGAGCTGATTCCGTACGATCATAATATCTAAAAATAGAATGTAATATACAGTTATTAAATATGTATAGTATTATATTACATTCATTAAACATTCAACTGATCGGTATTACAAAAGTTACCAAAAAAGAGTGAAACAAAACTAAATAGCATTCATCCATCCATCCATTCATTCGTTCGTTCGTTCGTTCGTTCGTTCATTCATTCATTCATTCATTCATTCATTCATTCATTCATTCAGTTATTCATTCATTCATTCTGTTAATCATTCATTCACTAAAGATTGATACAATAAAATGTAATAATTACAATTAATATTGCACCTTTACCTTGTGTCGCTGTAAAATAAAAAAATAAAAAAAATAAAATCCAGCTACTATGAAGACAGTTTATTTAGGCCTAAATGATAGCCTCCAAAAGCAATAAGGGAGGAGGGGGAAAACTGCCATCCCTCTTAACTCTAATGATTATGCATTGACCCTTCGTGCTTGAAAGACAAATTAATATAACTGACCTATCTAGTTGCAATTTCATTTCAACTTATTTTCGTGTTTATTAAGGTTCAAGCACGCTGTCCTGGGCACACACCTCGCCAAGTATATTGTATGAATATAGAAGAGGGCCTCGTAAGTTGTCAAACTTGTGCCCAATTATTTTGTTCTTTGTACAATAAAATATGTTTGCAACGACACCTCAGCTATCTGGGGTGTCTGTCCAGGACAGTTGGTTAGTTGTTAGTTGTTAGTTGGCTAGTGGTTAGTGAGAGAGAAGAGGGTGTAGTGGCCTTACACCTACCCTCTGAGCGCTTAAAAACTCGCTCTGGGTTGGAGCCGGTACCGGGCTGAGAACCCTGTACCTACCAGCCTGTAGTTCGATGGCTTAACCACTGCGCCACTGATGGCGGTTTTTAGCTGCAAGCATCTTCCAATACCTGTGTTAATGACCAAGTGCCAGTGATTACCTACCACATGATTTACTTTTAACTGCGACGACCATACAGGTAAACCCGCGTTATTTAATTACCTTTTGTAAATTGAGTAGTCAATAAGTGTTAGCACATCCACAAAGTACTCTGACGGCGTCTGTCGTTTTCGTCGAAGGGGACTTGCAGACTTCAGTCGCAATAATATGGGGTACTTCTCAATCTTTTTCAGATTAGGCGTAACAGTCTCTTCATATAAAGCTGAAATTATAGAGGTTTATTATATTATAAACTATTTAATATTTAGAACAAAACAGTGATAGAGGGGCATACAGGCGCACACATTGTACAGACAAAGAACCAGTGTATGAAATCAGCTTTTGTTCTTTATTTCATTGATATATGTACCTTTTTGTCTGTTTTGCATATTATGTCTATTTTAAAATATTACAATCACCATGACCACCAGACAGATGTTGGATTTACTAAAATTGGTAAATGAAGCCAGAATGTGTAGGTGATATGTAACTTGAGACATTTAAAACAGATGAGAATGTTTTACACGACCAGTGTGTTTAATGACACATATATATGTTCTTACATAGCTACAAGAAACATTTGGAAATCTGTCCTAAATTATGAGACATACGATCATAAATAGTAAACGAAACGGCGATACAAATAAAAACAAGTGTATTGCATAACACATGAAAATGGAAATGAAAAAGAAGAATATGTATATTTGGTGTAAAACGTTTTCTTTTTTAAATCACATACGGGCTTCTCTATAGTCGTGACCTATAGGCTGGACAGGTTCCTTTTCAAAAGTATATTCTTCCTGATCACGTGACACCCCTCTACGATTACGTGATTTTGGTTCCAATTTGTACTCTTTGCCATGCAATGTCAGAATCCCCATCTGAAAGAAAAAAAGAAAAAAATTCCTGAATACAAAACAAAACCATTACTTAAAAGAGACGCCGAGTTAATCGTAATAATATATACTGACTTGGGAAGCAGGAATAATTAAATACAAAACAACATGCAAATAGAACATGGAAACAACCGATAATTTAATTCAATTCATTAAGCTGCTTCTTTTCTAAACATTCGGAATGCCAGGCTAATTGTCTGCCGTTGGGAGTGTTTGACGAACCGGACTTGGTGGCATAGCGGCTATACCATTGACTTTAAGGTTCACATACACACACACACACACACACACACACACACACACACACACACACACTCTCTCTCTCTCTGTGTGTGCGTGTGTGTGTGTGTGTGTGTGTGTGTGTGTGTGTGTGTGTGTGTACGTGTGTGTCTTTTCCCTCCTAACCCTGATTTCGAACATTGTACTGAAATGTGTTTCTCCTCAAGTTTTGCAGAAATTATTATCAATACCCCAGGGCATTCCAACCCTTTTACACCCTATCTTCATTTTAAAATAAATAAATTAACAAAGTCCAGGATTCGACTAGGCAATGCCTAGCTATAGAAACGTACCAACTGACAACGCTTCTCGTTTCGGATAATCAAAACTAATGCACATCATACGGTGTATATTGTAGGTATACTAGACCCATATGGTTCTTATGCACTTTCTAATGTATGACATGCTGTATATTTTTTATTATCTCAAGCGAAGAACACCACAAACAACCGGCCTCGGTGGTGTCGTTGTCAAGACATAAGGCTAGTAGGTACTTGGTTCGCAGCTGGGTACCAGCTCCCACCCAGAGCGAGTTTAATAACACAGTGGGTAGGTGTAAGACTACAACACCCTCTTCTCTGTCTCTAACCACTAAATTGGATATAAGCACAACAATAAGTTGAAATTAATGAATAAACCACATTCAATTGCTATTCACCGTGTCCCGTTCCATCTAACTAACGGTATTCGAACGACAAAGGCCATGGCCTTGTCACAATCCCCGAGTGCACACATTTACATACAATGACCAACAATTGTCTTATTTGAAGAGAGTTTTACACCTACACGTATACAATGGTTCGTCAAATGTCCCTGCACTAAGACCGCGTTCTTTTATGTAATTCCAGTTTTCATTCAGATGTAAAACTAGATTGTAAACACTGGGATGAAGTCGGTAGTGTTTTTATTACCGAGTCTGAATTGAAACACTTTCAATATCCAGAACCACCCACTAGGTAAATAAAAAAATACAGCGATAAAAGCTCAGCTATTAATCAAGTTAAATAACCTAGCTTCTATGGTATACAGAATATAAAATATACAGAAAATATGTTACGCTTTCTGTCAAATATAATGTATATCGCACTGAAAAGTTTGCTATCGGTGGACCATAACATAGGCCGGTTTTCCATGTCCGCGGTTTTTTTTATTACCTATTTATTGTGATACATGTATTATTATGATGTATAGTATGCAAAGGCCGGTGTATGTGCTATTCTGTTTGTGGGACAGTCCATGCTATAAAAGATCTATAGTGGGTTTCCAGTGGTGATTATCAAATGTTTGACATCAAACAGCCGATGGTTAATAAATCAATGTTCAACACAAAACAATCATTATTTGTTTGTTTTTCTTCACTTTTTTGTGTTTTGTCCTTATTTATTTGTTTGTTTTCGTTTTTGTTGTTGTTTTCGTTTGTTTGTTTGGGCTTTTTAAAATATATATTTGTTTTTGACACACATTGAAATACTAAATATATAACATGCAAAGCCTTTAGTTCATCTTCAAGGGGATGGCATGTCGTATTGGTAAATCGTATTGATAAATCACTAGACTGTGGTGGCACCACGAATTGAAGATATAACCATGTTTTAGACACCGATTAGCTATAGTTTGTTTGCCGTTAGAAGCACGCTTCGCTTTTTTTCACATTTTCTAGCATTGTCGAAGAAAATACACTTAATAACCATAGCCTTTTGTGACGTAAATTGACCTTACCAGCTCCAGATGAACATTTCTGTCTTCGCCATAACACGATATCGTCATCGCCGCTTCCCAGGCCTCGTCCTGGAACTGAGCTTCCCGCTGGCAAAAGGAAACAAGAAGAGGTTAAGATTATAACACGTCTATGTATAATTGCGCACACTTCCTTTCAGTAAGTAATACGTGTTTCCTTGAATATAAAACTCAAATAAGATTGAACAGCACAACGGTCTTCTTATTTTTAAGTAACCATTTGACACAGTAATACTTAGTTAAATAAATGTGTGGGTTTATTTCTCTTTTTTAGTTTGTGTTTGTGTTGTTTTGTTTTCGTTTCTGTTTTTTGTCTGTTTTTGTTGGGTTTTTGTTGGGTTTTTTGTTTTGTTTTGTTTTGTTGGGGTTTTTTTTGGTGGGTTTGGAGAGGGGGGGGGGGGGGGGGGGGTCCGGTTTTTTTGTTTTGTTCTTTTCGTGTTTTTCTTCGTTTTTTGTTTTGTTTTTTCGTTGTTTCTAAATAAACATAATTCTGTTTATTACATTTTACACACTTTTCAAACAGAAAGATTACAAATACACAGATTATAGATAATAATAATTAGATTCTGGAATAAAAAGGGGCGGGACGTGGCTCAGTGGTAAATTGCTCGCCTGGTGCGTGGTAGAGCTGAGCGGTATTGATATTTCAGGTTTGGTATCGGTATCGGTATTTTTGGGGTGATTTACCTCGGTATCGGTATCGTATTTGGTATTGATAAAATATCGATACCGATACCGATACCGATATCGAGCGGTATTTTCGGTATTCTCGGCTTTAAATGTATGCCCGAGTTAAGTTTCACCCACTAATTTCATCTAAATAAAATTAAATTCCATACACAAGGCCCTCATCTCTCTCTTCGTTTCAGCTATTTTGTGTTCGTCAGACATATGTTTAGTGCTTTACTAAATGGCGTAAAACATTTTTCAATACCGAAATTTCAGGGATTTTTTTATTTGCTTGGTATTGTAAATCGGTATTGATATGATACCGTTACCATCAGTGGACCATTGGGCTATTTCTTGATCCAGCCAGTGTAACACGACTGATATATCAAAAGCCGTGGTATGTACTATTCTGTCTGTAGGATGGTGCATATCAAGTATTTTCTCTCTAAAACTATATGAATGATTAAATGAATGTTCAACGACACCCCAGCACAAACAAATTATATATCGGCTATTGGGTGTCATACAATGGTATATATAAATAAACTGATTATAAAACTACATGTCACAATTACCAAGTGTTTGACATCCAGTAGCTGATAATTAATACATTACGGTCATCTACAGGTGTAAGTAAACAAACAAACTTTAAACTTTAACTGGAATCAAAACTGAATTTAGGCAGGTATAACAAGTGGTCATGACCACAGTTATCCCATTCTCTGCAAAATAAAATAATAATTAAAAAAAACGTTTTTCACTCTTAGGCATACGATCAGTTTAGATTCACACGATGATATATCTATTTATATTTACAACACACCTGCAGGACCCAATTAACACCATGACATGCCCAATATATCACCAAAGACACGTCTGGTGTTGCTAGAAGCAATGGTGATTATATCTTTAACTATAAAGTTTATCACATACACAGACACAAGATTCGCTCCGCCCTATCTTACAAGACATACGTACATCCATCCATCCATCCATCCATACATACATGCATTAAAGTTTGTTTTGTTTAACGACACCACTAGAGCACATTGATTTATTAATCATCGGCTATTGGATGTCAAACATGTTAACATCTCACATGCAGTTTAGCACACACCACAGAACTTGATACAGCAGTCACCGTGCACCAGATGTAAGGAGAAATAGCGCAATGGGCCCACCGACGGGGGTCGATCCTAGACCGACCGCGCATTAAGCGAGTGCTGTGCCACTGGGCTACGTCCCGCCCCTACATACATACATATACGCATACTTTTTCAGCCATCCATCCATCCATCCATCCATCCATCCATTCATCCAGCCATCCAGCCAGCCAGATAGACAGATAGATAAGAGTCTCTGTACATGGTATATGTTGTTTCTATGCAGTGGTCAGCCACGTGGTGAAATATTCCCACAAACCACTTTCAGGTTTACTATTGTGTTTATACACCTTTAGCCACAACCACAAGCTTTGATGCGTGGATCCAAAGAACAAAGAAAAACATGCCACATAAACGTTAATGAATACAGTATCAATATGATGCGTCACATAATAAAATATTATAACACACGAGTTTATGATTCCCGTAACAAAGAAATGGAAATATAAATCGTGATAGAGCCATAAAGAATCGGAAAGTTAAACCATGAGTGTGCATAATAAAACTTCATTTTTATGAGCTTTGAATGAGCCTTGTCATGGTTACATTATTTTATTTTGTAACCAAAAATATTTACTGACCTTTATAATAATTAAAATGTTAAAAAATAAAACTTTGTGTGATAATAAATGGTATGATAGAGCCCCAGCTATGTAAAGACATAATAGTCAAGATGAAGGAAAGAAGGAAGAAATGTTTTATGTTACGACGCATGCGCAACATTTTTATTTACGGTTATATGGCGTGGAGAGTATGATTAAGGCACACACAGATAATGGGAAAGTAAACATCGTGTCTTTTTGATTAGCAGCAAGGGATCTTTTATGTGCATCATTCTACAGATAATACAAGAAACAGCGCAATACACCCACCATGGGGAACCTAGATCGACCACGCGAGCACATTACCAGTGGGTTATATCCCACATTCAAAATGGCTTCGTACTCATATTTTTGTAAATGCAACTGATGCCCGCCAGGTTGTAAAATTAGAATTTACCAAAGGCATCAATTTGTAAACATCGTTTACTAAAAGACTGAGAAAATGATGATGATGATGATGATGATGATAATGATGATGATGATGATAATGATGATGATGATTATGATGATGATTATGATGATAATGATAATGATGATGATAATAATAATAACAATAATAATAATAATAATAATAATAAATGAGTGAAATGGAACCATCTTCTCTGAACCCTAATCGGAACCTTCTCCCTAAAAGGTACCACAAGACAAAATGTATTAGAAACTTTAGATAAATGAGTTTTAATAGTGACGTATTAAAAAGAAATAAGGTCAAATTTATATTGATTAATGTCGTTGTACGATTTTGGCTCATATGTTTTAACTGCTAAATATAAAACAATAAAGCTGATATATATGGATTTATTTTTGTTTTGTTTTTCAGTTTTTTGCTTGTTTTGTTTCTTTCTTTCTTTGCTTTATTTATTTCTTTCTGTCTTTCTTTGCTTTATTGTTTTCTTTCTGTCTTTCTTTGCTTTATTGTTTTCTTTCCGTCTTTCTTTGCTTGTTTTTTTGTTTTGTAGGTCTGTTTTTATTTAGGTAGCATGTTTTTGTTATTTCTTTTATGAAGGTGTTGTTTGTTTGTTTGATGATTGTTGGGTTTTGTGGGTCATTCTTCATTAAGTTATATATATATACTCTTCAAAAGAAGAAACGCAAAACCACATTGTCGTAACATTTGGAGAATTGATTTAATTATTGAATGGTGAGTCCGATAATTACCAAATGTTGCAGGATTGTTCACAATTCACTCTAGTCCATTGTGAGTAAGTGATAGGACACACCACCAAGTTCAAGGTCATCTGGAGTCAATACCGGGTGTGGCCTCCGCGTGTGTTGACAACTGCCTGGCACCGCCTGCCCATTGAAGCAACCAGAGTACGGATGACGTCCCGGGGGATGGTGGCCCACTCGGCCTGCAAGGCTGCTGCCAGCTCGGGCAGGGTCTGGGGCTGTGGTTGTCGCTGTCGGAGGCGTCAGTCCAACTCGTCCCATAGATGCTCAATTGGGTTCAAATCCGGTGATGTCGATGGCCAAGGAAGGACATTACTGTTGTTGTTCTGTAGGAAAGCCATTGTGAGACGTGCTGTGTGAGGCCTGGCGTTGTCATGTTGGAACACTGCGTTGGCGTTGGCCATAACTGGAACGATGTGTGGCCGGAGGATCTGGTCAATGTAGCCCTGTGCATTCAGGTTGCCCTGCACGTGGACCAGGTCAGTTCTGCCAGTGTGTGAGATGGCTGCCCACACCATGACACTACCCCCGCCGAATCTGTCCACTTCCTGCACGCAGTTTGCCGCATAACGTTCACCACGACGCCTATACACGCGACATCTTCCATCATGACGTCGGAGCAGAAATCGGGACTCGTCACTGAACCACACCTGTCTCCATCGCAGTTGAGGCCATTGTCGATGAATCTGGCACCACTGCAGTCGGAGTCGACGGTGTTGTGGTGTTAAGATGACACCTCGAACTGGACGTCTGGCACGAATTCCTACCTCACGTAGGCGGTTCCGTACGGTCTGGTCGGATATCCTGCGCAAACCTGGTATTGCTGCGGCTGTGGAGGTGGCAGTAGTCAATCGTTCCCGAAGGTGGCGTACCCGGATGTAGCGGTCCTGCCCGGGGGTAGTGACCCGTGGTCGACCGGATCTAGGGAGGTCACGTGTTGATCCATGTTGCTGGTAACGGTCCCACAGTCTGGAGATGGTGCTTGGGGACACATGGAATGCCCTGGCAATGGCCGTTCTGGATTCGCCTGCGTCTAGTCGGCCGATGGCATTGTTTCTCTGCGGTTCACTGAGACGTGGCATGTCCTGGATTGTCAACTGTCGGCCAGATACAGAGGCCAGGCAAGCGAACACCCTGCACTTTTATACTGTCGGTGTTCATGTTGCACGTGCATACAACGCACGTGCAGTGGTGACATGGTTTGCACGTGGCTGCGTTTTTGCGAATATTCACATTTTGGAACTTTATTGTACAGTAGCTGCGTTTTATCGAATGTAACCGTGGGAATGTGTTTGGGACATGCAATGACCTTATATTCACAAAGCATGAACCGGTAGGAAACATAAAATCGGAGTTATAACCCATTTGTACCCTTTTGCGTTTCTTTTTTTGAAGAGTATATATTGTATTGCATTACGTTGTTGATTTTGTTTTTACCTGGTTATCAATCAACAGTTCCTTAACTACTGTTTTCTTCTTCTCTATCCCATCTTCCTTGAACAAAAATAGTGGAGCATTGGAATCGACGTCATCGTTTCGGGTGAGTTCGAGAGACAGAGTTTCGTTGTCCACACGTACAGACACACCGATTCTTTTTGGAAGACGACAGCCTCTGCTTTCTGTGATACTCTGTTTGGAGATTTGAACGTATGCGATGTCAGCTGAAACAAAAATAATCAGTTGTGAATAATTAAAACTTATATCATCACTATATACTTTTAAGCTACACTCATCTATGGAATTATATTTTTGTTTTATTTTTTTGTTTCATTTTTATTGTATTGTATTGTATTGTGTTGCGTTGCGTTGCAGTGCAGTGCAGTGTAGTGTATTGTGTTGTGTTGTGTTGTGTTGTGTTGTGTTGTGTTGTGTTCTCATGTTGTGTTCTCTTGTGTTGTGTTGTGTTGTGTTCTATTCTATTATTTTTATTTATTTATTATTTAATTTAATTTAATTTAGTTTAATTTAATTTTATTTTATTTATTTATTTTTAATTATTTTATTATCTATTTTTTTTTTTTTTTTTTTTTTCTGTAACTGCATTGGTTTTAGTGGATTTAAAATGTATTTATTGATAAAGCCAGCAAACTTATTATCCATATTCCTTAGAACTAGAAGGCGAGTTAAATTTATTTTATAATTACAGGCCTATATTCATGGCAACCCCTGCGCGTGCTGTAACCTCACCGTGGTGCAGGGGTGTAACATTCTCTTTGAGAATGGCCAATACAGCACAAATTGAAGTTTAGAGTAAAATTCGGTGTCCGTAAAATTCTGTGATATTTGTATTTGTATTTTTGCACAGTTCTTTACACTGTTTTTGTTTAAACCTTGAATTTTTATATTGATGTTGATCATCACTTTATTTATTTGCATTACCATAGTTTGACACCCAAATAGCCGATGTATTTTTCGTGCTGGGGTGTCGTTAAACATTCATTCATTCATATTCATGTCAACGTATGGTGTAATATATAAGAGCGGTGCTAGAGATCGGCGGAGAGAGGGTTAGCGAGCTATTGTCCTTGGCGCATAGGTCGTTATTAGATTCGAACCTCGGTTGTAAACCATACTTAATAGCACAGTTGCGTGTGAGTTAGTCAGCTGAAAAGGCTTTAAAAAACTAATGTTCTGTAGCTGTGGTTGGTTGTGTTTTTTTTGTGGGTTTTTTTTGTGGGGGGTGATCTAAGTTATTCACACGCAATAACCCGCATTCGGTAATGTGACACTTGATTCGTCTTTTTAGTACGTAAGTACATTACTCGCCTTGATAACGGGATCTACACAATTAGACGGAAACGTGAGAAATGTGACATTTGGTGAAGTCTCTGAAATTAGATCAGTTGACATCAGCTTATGTTATTGGAGAAATGTTTTTCAGCATGTATTCAATTTCTATATCACATTCTTGCAATTATCCCAAAGCCGCTTTAGCGCCCTTTTTAAAACTACACCCAGCACAGAGTTTAATCAAATACTATCAGGTGTCTAACATGGTATTGGCATTCAAAGTGGGGACTGAAAACAAGAAACCCGCTGTTGCCACATAAACTACCCCTCTCGATTACCAGCAAAGCGTATTTTATATCCATTCTCGCCGGAAAGAAAGACTCATATTATGTCCTTTGTATGCCAGTTGTAGAGCACTGACAGGAACGGGAAATAACTGAATGTATCCGCTGATGGAGATCGATTCCGCTACATATCGCACAACTATGACGTCTGTACGAGGAACCAGTTAACAGACATCGACGTTGCAGTGGTTCATCCATTTTAGAGTGATGGGTACTGGGTTCGTATCTCACTGCCGGCAATATCTCAGAGGGAATACACAACTCAGGCTACTTTTATCACTAACCATTAACCTCTGTCCTAATTGACAGAAAGCCAAATAGAAACAGACAGACAGATAGACACAGACAGACATAAACAGACAGACAGACAGATAGACACAGACAGACAGTCACAAACAAACAGACAGACACAAACAGACAGACAGGCAAGCGAGCAATCAGACAGGCAGGTAGGCAGGCGGGCAGGCAGGCAGTCAGGCGGGCAGGCAGGCAGACAGACATTGAGTATATATTATGCGTATACCTATCTGAACTCTGTTCTTAGGTCAGTCACCATGAAGCATAATTGGATGTGAGTATCGAAGAAAATTAATATCAATAGACAAAATATAACCCAGTAGATATTAAATTTATTACCTAAAACCCAACAAAATTGCATTCATTAACAAGACAGCTTTAGTTTAAATTGATTTATCTAACGCTATATTTCACTGAGTCTAAAGACGATTAAATTGTACTTCATTGGTTCTTTAAAAAGACATAATAGGTGTTCACGCATGCGAAAGCGTGGAATTGATCTACAGGTGGTACATGAATAATAAGTAATTATTTCTAAGCGGTTCCTGTGTAGGATGTTGGTATGATAATTGATTTATCAGTTCTGCTTAGACTTTACGATGTGATATATTGTAACAAAAATGTCTGTTTATAGCAACTAAAAACATTATATTTCATCAATACTGATCTAATTATTTGAAAGACCATGCATTTTGTTTTGGTGTCGTTCGTTGGGGTTTTCTGGTTTTGTGTGTTTTATTTTGTTGGTGATTTTTACGAATTCAGACTCAGACAGACATGTCAGTCGGACAGACAGACAGTTAGACAGACAGACAGACAGACACAAGCTATTAAATCTACGATGATTGTTTCCATGTAAACAAAAAACAAAGTACAAAAATAAAGTATCTTACATTATTTATATCTTTAGAAGGAAACTGATTTATAGTAATGGTGTTGGTTTGTTGATATCGTTTTCAGGATTTTGTGTGGGCTTTTGTGGGGTTTTTTGTCAGCTTTGTTGTTATTGTTATTATTGTTATTGTTGTTGTTTTTGTTTCTGCTGCTTTGTTGTGTGAGGGTTTGCGAGCTGAAGGAAGTCGGGCATGTATGTATTTGCTTTACTCTTTTAGACTACATTTGTATTACTTTTCATGTATTCACTGTGTAGGACCGACACCGGATATTGGTACTGTCGTAGCTACATGTGTACTCTTACTATATATCTTGGCACCACGATTGAACTATGGTACTAAATTCATTTTAACATATAAATGACAGTTATAACTGATAATACAGTAATTATAGACTTTATATTATTTAAGATTTTTAGCAAACAATTACGCTAACAGTTAATTCTGAATATGTAAACGTCGATCGAAATTGTAAATTTAACTGCTATAGTAATTCGCCGTAAAGTCGCAATTTAAATTTTTAATTAAATAATATATATATATATATTCTCTACTTTTTCTAACAAGATTTGTCATTACGACAGTCCCAATATCCGCTGTCAGTCTCTCACAGTGATATTATTATATCCATGTTCATTATGCCTTGGGATCAATTATTTAAAAATTGTATTCCACTTATCACACGTCATCTGCATACCAAATGTGTTCCTCGTTATTGTTATTAGCTCGCCTAAGCTGTCACACCATTAAAAGTCATTCGTTCAGGAGATAGTATCAAGTAACTGCCATTAAAACACCGCGAGCAAATAGTTCGGCGTAAATTGTATCACGTCCTAAGTCATTGGTAAATGTCAAACGTAGGTCATTTTGAACAAATATAGGCTCAGTCAGAAATGTTTAATGCTAAATGTCAGCGACAGATTCATACGGACATTTCGTGAATGTAACTTGAAAAGGTTTTAGACTTTAGTCTTTAATCAGTGCTACGTGGACAATACTTTGAACTTTAGCCCTAAATCAGTGCTACTTGGATACTAGTTTGCACCTTATTAGAACAAGTAGCTTGACGTAGCCCAGTTGTAAAGTTTTCGTTTGATGCGCGATCGGTCTAGGATCGATCCTCGTTGGTGGCCCCATTGGGCTAATTCTCATTTCAGCCAGTGCTCCATAACTGGTATAACAAAGGCCGTGGTATGTACTATTCTGTCTGCGGGATGGTGCATATAAATGATACCTTGCTGCTATCCGAAAAGAGTAGCCCATAAAGTGGTGACAGCGGGTTTCCTCTCTCAATATCTGTGTGGTCCTTAACCATATGTCCGACGTCATATAACCGCTGACGTCATATAACCGTAAATAAATGTGTTGAGTGCGTCGTTAAATAAAACATTTCCATATAGCCGTAAATAAAATGTGTTGAGTGCGTCGTTAAATAAAACATTTCCTTCCTTGCTTTATTATGGTGACCGGCCTTGATGATGTAGTGCATATACGGTTTCTACGGTTCAAATCAGAGACGCAAAAGGGGTACATTAAAGGTCCTATGTCAAAGCTGAAACACAATATGTTACTATTTTCACTATTTTTGCTATAATAAATAACTACAAATTAATTATTCCCACACATAATCATTTCATAATTAACTCAAGAATAAAAAAAAATTAAAAGTCTTATACCGGATGACAAATTTGTGGCTACACATAGCATGGTCAACATCTCTGTTTCTTTGTCAGTTGTTAGCAAATAATTATGGAAAAATACCTTAGTGTGTTGAATGTGTACGCATAAAACAGTGACGTCACTAGTTAATGCGTGCGACACGCTCAAGATTCCCCCTAAAATACCTTTTCTTCTGCTAGTAAATGGAATGATTTGGTCGTATTTTTTCATAGGCATATAGATGAAGGTTTCAAAGCAAAAATTAATAAATATGTTTCAAAGCAAAAAAAATATATATATATTTCAAAGCAAAAAATTAATAAATACGTTTTGGGGAACCACTGTTATTGCAACTTTGACACAGTACCTTTAAAGGTCAGTGTATGAGCTATCGTGTCTGTGAGGTTAGAGAGTATCTAACATTATTTGCTTGCGTCATACGGAGTACATCCGGGTTCTCACCCCAGGCCTGTAATGGTAAAAGTTACTACCAACAAATGCTTACTCTTTTTTGTGTTCATATATGTTGCACGGACTCCGAACCTAAGCCTGAAGGAACATAACATGATAGTGTCTGAGACAAAGTACATGTTGCAACACTTAATAACATTTCATTTAGCCGAAGGGTGACGCTAGTGGATGTGCTAATCGTTTTAAACCAAATGTCGCAATTGTAGCACGTGGAAGTTAAGACTGATAAACGCTTTATTTAACAAAAACAAAGAAATAGAGGATACTTCATGTATTTGTCATATATGATTTATATCTCATCGAGTGAAGTTTGCAATCATATCTCACGAGTCGCGCTTGCGCGACGAGTGTGATATGATTGCAAACTTTTCGAGATGAGATATAAATCATATTTAACAAAAAACATGAAAATTTCTATTTATTATATAACTTTTGACAGTTTACCTTTATTTTTAAAATACCAGCAGCTAAATAGTCCCGGCTTTCTTACAGTGAAGATAACACTTTCTACAGTGACGATAGCACATTTTAGAGTGAAACAGTGACATTTTCACTCTAAAATGTGTTATCGTCACTGAGTGACTGATAACACTTTTATTTCACTGATATTTTAAGATATTTCACTAAATGTTATATAATAATACGTTTTATTTATGTTAAAATGAAACGACGGTTATTTGACGTCGGACATAATATTGGGTTAAGGACCACGCAGATACTGAGATAGAAAACCCTCTGCCGCCACGCAATGGCGAGAAATACCCCAGTGGCCCACCGACGGGGATTGATCCTAGACCGACCACACATCAAGTGAGCGCTTTCTTTGACACTGCTATTCGACATCTCAACCTGCACGTGTACATGATACTAATTTTTCACCGAATCTGTGTGCCGGTGGCTTTCCCACCCCATCCCTAACATTCTAGACAGGCCCAGATCCTCCACTCGAGGATGTATAAATGTGGTTTTGTTTAAAGGTGGTTGATTAATTTTGGCGATAGTTGGAAGTGACAGTCCGGGTGAGATCAATCATGCGTAATTGCATTAGTCATGGTTAAATGCATCCCAGACATCGATCACGGACGTAACCAACCGTATCATTGGTCCACAGTACGGATGACTTAATGACATCACAGATTTATTTATTATTAATATCCGGGATGTAATTTTTAATACCAATTTAATGAGGTATTAGTCACCGCTGTGTAGAACGAAACTTTAATCAAAACGTATGTGAAGGCTATGAAAATAATATAGGTGATTTTTTAAAATTTATTTTGTGTTATGACAATGGCAAATTTAATCATCTCCCGAGTGGTATCTCTGTCCCAAACGAAGTCCAAGAGGTATTGACGCAACGTTGTGACATTAATACTAATTTTGTGAAATTAAAAACATCTAGACATGCGTGCCAGATAGATAGACGGACAGACAGACTGACGATTAGACAATAACAAAATATTACTGATATGAAATGCTGTAAAAGGAAACCGAAAAAACAAGGTTCACTACTAAACATTCAAATCCATTTTGTTCAAAAGAAAATAACAAGATGTAAGTAAACAAAACGTCCCTGGTCGAGACTCCACGAAAAAGAAAATGAAAGAACTTGTAAACAAGAGAGAGAGAGAGAGAGAGAGAGAGAGAGAGAGAGAGAGAGAGAGAGAGAGAGAGAGAGAGAGAGAGAGAGAGAGAGAGAGAGAGACAGAGAGAGGGGAGAGGAGAGATAGACAGAGAGAGAAAAAGAGACAGTGAGGAGAGAGAGAGAGAGTGAGGGGGATGGTGTGTGAGAGAGAGAGAGAGAGAGAGAGAGAGAGAGAGAGAGAGACAGAGAGAGACAGAGAGAGGGGGAGGGAGAGATAGACAGACAGACACAGAAACAGACAGTGAGAGATAGAGTAACAGAGAGTGAGAGCGATGGTGTGTGTGTGTGTGAGAGAGAGAGAGAGAGAGAGAGAGAGAGAGAGAGAGAGAGAGAGAGAGAGAGAGAGAGAGAGAGAGAGAGAGCGAGCGAGCGTGTGTGTGTGTGTGTTATAAACGCGTTCGATAATCGCTAGGTAAGTGATTTAACTGCCCGGCAACGCCTGTAACAGCTGCTGTAACAATTTACGTCAGAAGTGTAAACGCGATCAATACCTTACAAATAACTGTAAATTGCTGTGACATACGAGTGAAGAGCATTCGTGGTACACAATGCTTTTATGAATCCGGTTATTAGTACTTTCACTATTTTATTTTAATCCGATGAACATTAAAGGTAATAAAAGAAATACTCTTACCTTCATTTGTGTATAATTGTCTGCTTATAATATGGAATGAACGAATGGATGAATGAATGTTTAACGACACCCCAACACATTGGCTAGTGTGTGTCAATGGTATGTATATGGAAATATTATTATCAATGAAGAATAAAATGTATATAACTATAATAAGGAAGAAAATGTATTAATTCGGACAGAAAGAACCATAGAGAGACAAAGAGACAAATTAAATGGATTGAAGAATGAATAAATGAATGAATGAATCATTTAATTAATCAGTCGGTCAATCAGTCAGTCAATGAAGTACACAAACACGGAGAGACGGAATGACAGAAGAAGAAGAAAAAAGATAAAAAGACAGTTATAGAGAGAAAAAGAAAAAATATACAGAGAGGGTAAATGGAAAGAAGAAAGGACCAAGGTATGAAATGATAAGACAAATGGTAGGACAGACATATAATATACATGGAATAATGTATCACAACTCTCTTACCTGAAGTGTACACAGTCAACAGACATATTGTCACAAATATAAACACTGCTACACGGGTAGAACTCATCACCTCCATGGTTTGGCCAACAACTGCCTTTACGAATACGGGTACTCCACTTATTACAGGTACGTTGTCGTGACTAGTTTTTGAGTCGCCTTTTCCACATGACTAGATCATTATTTTCTCTTTATTTCGCAAAATACTTAAACAAGTAAATAATAACGGTGACACACGGGACCGAGTTATTACTCAGCGTTTTAAGTAGATGTCGTTTATAGGTAAATGCGACCCGGCTTGTTTCACTAACCAGGTAAAGGAAAAGCCATTGGACGTCACAGTCCGCATGACTTGGCGCCTGCGATGCCCCGAACTTGTTACCAGTTTATAACCGAAGGCACAAGGTAGATAACTCGAGGTATATTTGTTCAAGCTCATGAGTAAACAAAGTCGATTTACTGAACAATCACGATACTGGGACTCGGTTCATCGGATACTTATTTACTTTCATGCATAATTATAAAGAGTATTGGTATCAAAGAACATTTTGATCCTGCAGTCACGAATCTGAATCAAAATGTAAAAATAGAATTATTATACATACACAAATGGTGTTTTCGACAGTTTATTCTATTATCGAAAGTCATTTTAGATACTGCTTTCCATTTGCGTATCCCTCTGTGTCTATCTACTCACGCAAGCATTGACAAATGAACGGATGTACTATCCCCCAGCACACACACACACACACACACACACACACACACACACACACACACACACACACACACAGACACACACACACAGACACACAGACACACACACGCAGACACACACACAGAGACACACACACACACAGACACACACACAGACACACACACACACACACACACTGACACACACACACTCACACTCACACACAGACACACAATATTTCAAAAGTGATAAACAAAGAACGCTAAACAAAAAGCCCAGTACACACATACACACACACACACACACACACACACACACACACACACACACACAGACACAGTCACACACACACACACACACACACACACACACACACACACACACAGATATAAATGTATATGTTCATATCTTGGATACAGTGAAACCCCCTAAGACCCAACCCTCTCTATGCAGGAATTCTCGGAAGACCGGTCGTTTTTTTTTTCCACGGTCCCTTGATTTACGCAAGGGTATCTCTCTAAACCCGAAACCTCTCTAAAACTGAACACCGAACAAATAAGTCAGTCAAAACTCTTTATACACCAACTCTTTATTTACTCTATCTACAAAAAGTTAACCAGTGCACGCTCATAAAGCAGTCAGTCGGTATATGGATGTTGTAGGGCATAGCTTTTCGAAATAACGACGTATCGATGTAACCATGGTAGTTATTGGTGAAAAAAAACGACACAATATCTCATCCTCGAGATATCCTGGTGTAACGAGATAACAGAAATTATAAACAGTCAGACTGACAGACATAGGTCTACATATATAGAGATCTAGAGATGTATATAGACAGATGGACAAATAGACAGGCAGATATGCAGACAGACTGATAGACATATATATATATAGACAGGCAGGCAGGCAGGCAGGCAGGCAGATAGACAAACACACGAGATACAGACGGACGAATTGACATAGATATATAAATATATAGACAGACAGATACATAGATATACAGATATACACGTATATAGATAGATAGATAGAAAGAGATAGATAGATAGATAGATAGACAGAGAGAGAGACAGATAGACATACAGATAGATAGACAGACAGGTATACATGTAGACAGACAGATAAATAGATAGATAGATAGATAGACGGATAAATGGATGGATGGATGGAGGGACAGACGGACGGACAGGCAGATAGATAGTTGTGTGTGCATGCTTGCGTGTCGGAGATTTCTGTGTACAATACAGCATAGTATAGTACCATACGATGTATTAATCAGTTAATTAAAACATATCGGGCCGACACCGTCTAGGAAAAACAGGCTTCGTAAATTCGGCCCGATTGTTTTAACATTTTGACTGATATGCATATAACAAATCGCCGTAGTTTATAGATATATGATTTATGTGTTTTACCATCCACACACTGTTAGATGACCTATTGACTGCACGTGGCCCGGACTCGCGCTGTCCAGGGCACAGGCATGTGGCTCGACGCACCAGGAAACTGCATACGGAAATCGTGGTATGTCGGAGACGTTTGTCGTAACCTTTACGTGCGTGTCACAAGTTAAACACACAAAAAGGGATCTAGTCATTTAGCGAGGAACATAAGAGAAATATGTTAACAGGAGTCCGTCAGTTGAATGCTCTTTGTGGCGGGGAAGCATATGAAGGTGTTTCTGGTTTCTCTTTGAACTGGAGTAACGAGGTGCATGCAGTGCTGTTGCATATACAGTCAAACCTGTCTTAAGCGATCACACAAGGGAATATATAAAAGTGGCAGCTTAAGACAGGTGGCCGCTGATTACAGGTTGCCACATATAGAGTCTTTAAAACATTTGTAGTTGTTTTTTGTTGTTCTGTCTGTACTGCTACTTAATGAATGTATGCTTCACAGTTGACTATAAATCAACTTTTGACATGTCGCCTCCTTCAGAAGAAAAAAAAAAGCAACTGGAATGTATTAAATTAATGCAGTGATGTTACATATACATGTATTTAAAAATACTGTTGTTCTTGTTTAACATCAGCACTAGATCACATTGATTAATATATCATTGGCTGTTGGATGGTAAACATTTGGTAATTCTGAAACAGTCTTCAGAGGAAAAGTTATACATTTTTCCATTACCAGAAGTGAATCTTTTATTTACTGTTTCTCACAGACAGGACAACACATACCATAGTATATGATCTATCAGTTGTGGTGTACTGATAGGCACGGGAAACATCCAATCACAGTATAGGTCCAGCGAGGAAGGTGGGTGGGCGGGGCTTGGTCCTCCACCGACTGGGCTAGACTCCGCACCAGTTACAAATAATAATAACGATATGCTGTGATGCATACATGTACATATGTAGTAGAATCTGCAGTGGAGTTTTATGCTATATGGTGAGCTAGGAAGACTTGATTGTCCAAAGAAGAATTGTTTGTTATTTGGCACGTGTTGTCTCGGAAAAACAACTAAAGCTATCTTCCTTATTTTACAGAAAGAAAGAAATGTTTTATTTAACAACGCACTCAACACATTTTATTTACGGTTATATGGCGTCAGACATATGGTTAAGGACCACACAGATTTTGAGAGGAAACCCGCTGTCGCCACTTCATGGGCTACTATTTCTGATTAGCAACAAGGGATCTTTTATTTGCACTTTCCACAGGCAGGATAGCACAAACCATGACCTTTGTTGAACCAGTTATGGTTCACTGGTCGGTGCAAGTGGTTTACCCATTGAGCCTTGCGGAGCACTCACTCAGGGTTTGGAGTCGGTATCTGTATTAAAAATCCCATGCTTCGACTGGGATCCGAACCCAGTACCTACAAGCCTGTAGACCGATGGCCTAACCACGACGCCACCGAGGCCGGTATCCTTATTTTACAAATAGAGAATAATACATGTGTGGCCGTTAAATACCATTTATCTCACAACGAGTAGTTTTACAATGTATACGTATACAATACTACATGAGTGGCCATTAGATACCATTTATCTCACAACGAGTTGTTTTACAATGTATACATATATACTACTACATGAGTGGCCGTTAGATATCATTTATCTCACAACGAGTTGTTTTACAATGTATACGTATATAATACTATATGAGTGGCCGTTAAATACCATTTATGTCACAACGAGTTGTTTTAAAATGTATCTAACGAGCGAAAGCGATTTTGATACGTTTTTAAACGAGTTGTGAGATAAATGGTATCTAACGGCCACTAATGTAGTATTCTATTTCTTACATATCCTAAAAAAAGCCAGATTTTAAGCAAATTTAAAAATAAATTAATTCTGCTAACATTTATTAACAGCCGTTGCACTTGTAGCTAACGTATGCGTCACAGACCCATGATTGTCAGGTTAACTATACGTCACAATGTAATCGATTTCCATCGTGTAGTTTTTTTATTGGATGTATGGCAGTGTGACCTGGTCATCACTTAGGAGCAGCCAGTCGTATGACTTGAAATTGTTAGCACACGTACATGTGTAAACAACCACGTGTTATAAAAAATAACGCATGATGTTCTCACCAATGGGTGTGTAAGAAAATAATGTTATAAGAGATTATTTATGTAAAGGTACTAAATATAACTGGATTACAGCAGTTAAAATAATGTTAAGAGATAACTTATGTAATGGTATTAAATATAACTTGATTACAGCAGTTAAAATAATGTTAAGAGATTATTTATGTAAAGGTACTAAATATAACTGGATTACAGCAGTTAAAATAATGTTAAGAGATTACTTATGTAATGGTATTAAATATAACTTGATTACAGCAATTAAAATAATGTTAAGAGATAACTTATGTAATGGTATTAAATATAACTTGATTACAGCAGTTAAAATAATGTTAAGAGATAACTTATGTAATGGTATTAAATATAACTTGATTACAGCAGTTAAAATAATGTTAAGAGATAACTTATGTAATGGTATTAAATATAACTTGATTACAGCAGTTAAAATAATGTTAAGAGATAACTTATGTAATGGTATTAAATATAACTTGATTACAGCAGTTAAAATAATGTTAAGAGATTATTTATGTAAAGGTACTAAATATAACTGGATTACAGCAGTTAAAATAATGTTAAGAGATAACTTATGTAATGGTATTAAATATAACTTGATTACAGCAGTTAAAATAATGTTAAGAGATTATTTATGTAATGGTACTAAATATAACTGGATTACAGCAGTTAAAATAATGTTATAAGAGATTATTTATCTAAAGGTACTAAATATAACTGGATTACAGCAGTTAAAATAATGTTAAGAGATTATTTATGTAATGCTATTAAATATAACTGGATTACAGCAGTTAAAATAATGTTAAGAGATTATTTATGTAAAGGCACTAAATATAACTGTATTACAGCAGTTAAAATAATGTTAAGAGATTATTTATGTAATGGTACTAAATATAACTGGATTACAGCAGTTAAAATAATGTTATAAGAGATTATTTATCTAAAGGTACTAAATATAACTGGATTACAGCAGTTAAAATAATGTTAAGAGATTATTTATGTAATGCTATTAAATATAACTGGATACAGCAGTTAAAATAATGTTAAATATAACTGGATTACAGCAGTTAAAATAATGTTAAGAGATTATTTATGTAATGCTATTAAATATAACTGGATTACAGCAGTTAAAATAATGTTAAGAGATTATTTATGTAAAGGCACTAAATATAACTGTATTACAGCAGTTAAAATAATGTTAAGAGATTATTTATGTAATGGTACTAAATATAACTGGATTACAGCAGTTAAAATAATGTTATAAGAGATTATTTATGTAATGGTACTAAATATAGCAGTTAAAATAATGTTATAAGAGATTATTTATCTAAAGGTACTAAATATAACTGGATTACAGCAGTTAAAATAATGTTAAGAGATTATTTATGTAATGCTATTAAATATAACTGGATTACAGCAGTTAAAATAATGTTAAGAGATTATTTATGTAAAGGCACTAAATATAACTGTATTACAGCAGTTAAAATAATGTTAAGAGATTATTTATGTAATGGTACTAAATATAACTGGATTACAGCAGTTAAAATAATGTTATAAGAGATTATTTATGTAATGGTACTAAATATAACTGGATTACAGCAGTTAAAATAATGTTAAGAGATTATTTATGTAATGGTACTAAATATAACTGGATTACAGCAGTTAAAATAATGTTAAGAGATTATTTATGTAAAGGTACTAAATATAACTGGATTACAGCAGTTAAAATAATGTTATAAGAGATTATTTATGTAAAGGTACTAAATATAACTGGATTACAGCAGTTAAAATAATGTTAAGAGATTATTTATGTAATGCTATTAAATATAACTGGATTACAGCAGTTAAAATAATGTTAAGAGATTATTTATGTAAAGACACTAAATATAACTGGATTACAGCACTTAAAATAATGTTAAGAGATTATTTATGTAATGGTACTAAATATAACTGGATTACAGCAGTTAAAATAATGTTATAAGAGATTATTTATGTAAAGGTACTAAATATAACTGGATTACAGCAGTTAAAATAATGTTAAGAGATTATTTATGTAATGCTATTAAATATAACTGGATTACAGCAGTTAAAATAATGTTAAGAGATTATTTATGTACTAAATATAACTGGATTACAGCAGTTAAAATAATGTTAAGAGATTATTTATGTAATGCTATTAAATATAACTGGATTACAGCAGTTAAAATAATGTTAAGAGTTAAAGGACTGATTACAGCAGTTAAAATATGTTAAGAGATTATTTATGTAATGGTACTAAATATAACTGGATTACAGCAGTTAAAATAATGTTAAGAGATTATTTATGTAATGGTACTAAATATAACTGGATTACAGCAGTTAAAATAATGTTATAAGAGATTATTTATGTAATGGTACTAAATATAACTGGATTACAGCAGTTAAAATAATGTTAAGAGATTATTTATGTAATGGTACTAAATATAACTGGATTACAGCAGTTAAAATAATGTTAAGAGATTATTTATGTAATGCTATTAAATATAACTGGATTACAGCAGTTAAAATAATGTTAAGAGATTATTTATGTAAAGGCACTAAATATAACTGTATTACAGCAGTTAAAATAATGTTAAGAGATTATTTATGTAATGGTACTAAATATAACTGGATTACAGCAGTTAAAATAATGTTATAAGAGATTATTTATGTAATGGTACTAAATATAACTGGATTACAGCAGTTAAAATAATGTTAAGAGATTATTTATGTAATGGTACTAAATATAACTGGATTACAGCAGTTAAAATAATGTTAAGAGATTATTTATGTAAAGGTACTAAATATAACTGGATTACAGCAGTTAAAATAATGTTATAAGAGATTATTTATGTAATGGTACTAAATATAACTGGATTACAGCAGTTAAAATAATGTTAAGAGATTATTTATGTAATGGTACTAAATATAACTGGATTACAGCAGTTAAAATAATGTTATAAGAGATTATTTATCTAAAGGTACTAAATATAACTGGATTACAGCAGTTAAAATAATGTTAAGAGATTATTTATGTAATGCTACTAAATATAACTGGATTACAGCAGTTAAAATAATGTTAAGAGATTATTTATGTAATGGTACTAAATATAACTGGATTACAGCAGTTAAAATAATGTTAAGAGATTATTTATGTAATGGTACTAAATATAACTGGATTACAGCAGTTAAAATAATGTTATAAGAGATTATTTATGTAATGGTATTAAATATAACTGGATTACAGCAGTTAAAATAATGTTAAGAGATTATTTATGTAATGGTATTAAATATAATGGATTACAGCTAAGAGGATTACAGCAGTTAAAATAATGTTATAAGAGATTATTTATGTAATGGTATTAAATATAACTGGATTACAGCAGTTAAAATAATGTTATAAGAGATTATTTATGTAATGATACTAAATATAACTGGATTACAGCAGTTAAAATAATGTTAAGAGATTATTTATTATAAAGGTACTAAATATAACTGGATTACAGCAGTTAAAATAATGTTATAAAAGATTATTTATGTAATGGTATTAAATATAACTGGATTACAGCAGTTAAAATAATGTTATAAGAGATTATTTATGTAATGGTACTAAATATAAGTGGATTACAGCAGTTAAAATAATGTTAAGCGATTATTTATGTAAAAGTACTAAATATAACTGGATTACAGCAGTTAAAATAATGTTATAAGAGATTATTTATGTAATGGTACTAAATATAACTGGATTACAGCAGTTAAAATAATGTTATAAGAAATTATTTATGTAAAGGTACTAAATATAACTGGATTACAGCAGTTAAAATTATTTTAAACAACTTAGGTGTATGTGATGATGTGATGTTTGAGCATCGCAGTAATTTTTATCACTAAACTGGCTCACAAAAAACACAAAATGAATCAATATTTCCAAACCTGGAGTAACAACATATCTGTAACCTCTAGAGGCAATACTTATACACTTTTCAAGCAACAGTTTAATTTTTAAAAATAGTTTTAATGTAATCCCTCAAACGTTTACATTGGGTTATTTCTTGTTCCAGCCAGAGTACCACAACTGGTATATCAAAGGCCGTTGTATGGGATAGTGGATCTAAATGATCCTTTGCCACTGATAGCTAAATGTAGCGGCTTTCCTCTCTTAAACTATATATCAAAATTACCAAATGTTTAACATCCAATAGCCAATGATTAATAAATCAATGTGGAGGGTAGTGGTGTGGTTAAACAAAAACCAATTTTAACTTTAACCCTCAAAGGTTATGGACTACTATTTTAAAGTTTAGTATGTCAAATCACTGTTTATCGGTTTAAACTGGACGCTGGAATTATATACTTTGAGAAGATAGATTATGTACGTTATAGGATATGGATAAAATTGGAGACAAATTCTGCTATTTATTCATATGTATGTCAATGTTTTGAAAATTCCCATAAAAAGCTTTTACATTTATTATAAACAGCCCAATACTTATAAGTGTAGTCAGCTTATGAATAATAAAATAATAAGTACACTTAAAAATGAGCAAACTCATTAAATATTATCACTAGCTTTTTAAAACGGCTATAATTGTAAATATATGCACCAGTGTTCTTAGAGCGAACAATGACACCATTCAGTAATTTAAATTAATGGACTTTTTATATATAATATATTGTCATACTTGATTTGTATTAATGGTTTAAGCTGCCATTAACGATGTTTACGTTGTTGTTTTTTGTTTTTGTTTTTTCTAATTGGCCGAAAAGTATTTTGTTTATTGCTAGTAGGTTTCGTTACCCAATTTAAGTCATGTTTATTGTGCATTATGTGCAATACTTTAATATAATGTTTTATGTTTATACAATCCTCCTGTAAACCATCATGTCACACACACACACACACATATATATATATATATATATATATATATATATATGCTACGCTTCGTGACACTCCGTCGCAAGAATTACAAAGCTCGGTGACCTATTTCGTGACGTAGATCACGTGATCGCCCAGTGGGCGACTCCGCCTAGTAGACGGAATGGCTGAGTGGGCGATCATGTGACGCAACGTCACGATATAGCTCGGGGAACTTAGAATTCTGCTGTCCGGAGTTTGCCGAAGCTTAGCTGAATGTGGGTGCTGTCGGGTTTCTTTCTGTAGTGTGTGTATTAGTGATTAATAAGTGGATTTTTTAAAATTAATTAACTCGAAAATGATCGATGTAACAGTATTTAACGTCAAACATAGGATTGTTGTCATATTAGAGCGGAAATCTTTTCCAACTTTTAGGTTGTCGGGAATTGCCAAAAAAATACATAGCTTGGTCTCTGACTGTAATGAGAGCGTACTTATGTCCAAATATCCGTCTAGCTCTCTTACAGGCAGAGTACTCGGGCTAGGCGAAACACGTGCCAGAATTCACCAACATATATATTATGTACATTGTGATTATTAAGCTGAGAAAACTATAAAAAAAAATAATAATAATAAAATTAAATGCATTGTATTCACCTGCTAAACATTTGTATTTAATTTTTTCCCCGGGCACTTCAAATTTCGAGGAGGGGTTACGCAGTGCTCTCTCATTGTAGGCCTATCCGCGCCTGTAATGTCAGATGAATTAGTATTCCCGACATGTTTCCCCGTATAGGCCAATCCGAAGCAAGTAGTCCAAGGTAGTCCCAATAAATTGCAAAAACCCACACATTTGCTACGACCGATTCGGACTACGAAGCAAGGTGAAATGTACCCGCTAAAAATAAATTATAAAACGTTTTTGCGACCATGGTGACGTCATGAAGGCGTCGTAATGGGGGCGTGGTACAAGCTAGTTACCTCATCCGTCACTGGAGATTCTTCTAGTTAGACCACGGTTATTGCTGCCGCTGAGTGACGGGTGTAATAGATCTCGGGCTACGCCCTCGATCATTACACCCGTAATTAAATTAAATTAAATATAAATGTTTAGCAGAGTGACGGGTGTAATAGATCTCGGGCTACGCCCTCGATCATTACACCCGTCACTCACCGGCCGCAATAACCGTGGTCTAACTAGACGAATCTCTCGGAAAAGGATGATGTAACTATAACATAAATGTTATTACCAGAGTGTTTTTCAGTATCGTCTATATCATATATTAGGAATAAAAATTGTATTATGCGAGCCTCTGGCGAGCATAGTACATTATTTTTATTCCTAATATATGATATTGACGATACCAAAATACACGAGGGTAATAATCTCTTTATCATATAATCTCAAGCTTAATATAACGTGTTTTTGTAAACTGTACACGCAACTTTAATTCCAGTCTGCCATTACGCGATATTCAAATGACGTAAGAATATGTGGCGCGGTGTATTTTTGAATGGAAATGACGTCAAACTCGAACGACGTCATTTTGGATGTCCTTACATCAAAATAAACTAGGGTCTAACGTTTTTTGTTTTCTGAACGCTGGACAGCTTTCAGTGTAAAATTGCTATTGAAATGTTTTTATTTGATGACTATGAATGCATACGTCAATTATGGAGTGTCACTCATGTGCGTTTGATTAAATGTCAATAAACCTAGTGCCGTGACCTCGATTAATTTACATCTAATTTGCAAAGTTATCAAATGGTTAAAGTATGTGATATGAAAAATATCACATACTTTGATTGCACTGAAAATGTAAGATATTATATGATATATATATATATATATATATATATATATATATATATATATATATATATATATATATATGTATACAATTAATCTGTATATGATTTTTTCAGCTAATATGTATATTACCTGTTTCACTCAGGTAATATGTATATTAGCTGAAAAAATCAGGTAATATACATATTACCTGAAATATACTTCACTAATTTATACAGATTACCTGAAACGTGCAGAATGGTATTGACAAGGTTGTTCTTTGACTGAATGAATAACTATAAACAATAATATGCTGGCAATCTTTATTGGCTCAAAACACATACCATTTGCAACACACAACACACGCACTACTGCAGAACAAACAACAAGATCTTTTGATCAACAACAGTTCTTGTTTATGCATGGCAGGCTTGAATGGCAGCGGGAATTGCACACTAATCTGGCTTTGAAGCATTTACATCGATTTGTCTGACACCTCTTACTTCCAGCACAGTTACATCTCGTGAAACCTTGTCCACCGCATTTTGAGTCCAGTTGCACAGCTTGACGCAGGGAAATGTCCTTATCTGTACAGACATCATCGGGTGAATACAAGGTCGTAGCACACACATCAAATTGGTTTCTAGAGTAGTTTCGATCCAATATTCCTCCTTTTACAGCAATTGTGTACAACTTGTTGTCACTGCACTCTGTCACAACTCCGATGATGTTCCTAGGATCTGCACGTCCTCTGTCAACCGAAGGAATGGGCACTGTCACATTGCTTCCGATTTGCACACTAGAAAACACAATGCGACTTCGTTTGACCATTCTCTCTGCCTGCTGGAACTGGGCATCTCTGGCACTCTCTCTCTGCAGGCTAATTTCCTCCTGACGTACAGAGATGGGTGAGACTGGTACAGGTTCTGCTTCCTCGCTGGATTGCTCGACTGGGTTTGGATGGGATACTGCAGACAGGAGGTCGTCTTCAGTTTGCAACCTTGCAGTGACATCTTGGGGGAGACTGGATGATGTCAATCCTACCTTCGCATCGGCACCAAACAGAGCAGCAAAGGGAGAACGCTTGATTCCAGTGTGATGGCTCGAGTTCTTTTGAAATTGCACAACAGTCCAGTCCCGTGTGTCATTGTCACTCATCCATGCAATCAACATGTCTTTTATGTCGCAGTTGGCTCTTTCCACTGAACCCTGACTCTGGGGGTGTCTCGGCTTCCCATGAACGATGACGAGGTCAGGCCACATCTGCTTCAACTCAGTGATAACTTGCGCTGTGAATTCGGACCCGTTGTCACTTTGTAGTATTGAAGGGGCTCCCAGCAGAAGGTAGATGTCCAGCAACTGATAAGCTACTTCCGATGCACGCTTAGAAGTGAGAGGACGCAGGATACAGAACTTGGTAAGATGGTCTTGGTACACCATGATCCATTTGTGTTGACCGTGGCACATAGACTGCATGTCGATGAGGTCAACTTGCGCTCTGGAACTGAAGTCCTTAGACAGGATTGGTTTGACGACAATTCCCTTAGTAGTTGTCCGTTTCCGTTTTCTCTGGCACTCGATGCACTTGGACTTGAACAAGGTAATAGCATCCTGGGTGATGTTGGCGTACTTCTTGTTGATCTCCTTGATCATCTTGTCTCGTCCTCCTTGACCAGTAGCGATGTGGGCGCGCTTGATGATGTCAAAGGTTTCCTCGATGGTAGCGAAGTACAGTGGATGTTCCTGGTTTGGCTTCTTTCTGATGAGCAACTCGCCAACAGTCTTAATGTATTCGTCCTTAGGTAGCAAGATACACTTATTCTCTCCATAACTCGTGTACAGTGAATGCCTGAAAGTCTCCTCTAGATCCATTTTTTCTAGTGACAGAGAACACCATTCACCAGGATATTTATACCTACCAATCAAATGAAGCCCTAGCAGGCTGGCACAACTTTATTGTGCACACTTTATTGTGCTCTACAGATTAACTGTAACATTGTCTATGAAATGATTTAACAATGAACATGTACATCAAAGGTATTGTGACCAACTTGGACTACATTGGTCAAAAGATTTGTTTTGAACTGAGAACTTGGTCTACATTGATCTAAAGACTTGTCAGTACCATTCTGCACGTTTCAGGTCATCTGTATAAATTAGTGAAGTATATTTCAGGTAATATGTATATTACCTGATTTTTTCAGCTAATATACATATTACCTGAGTGAAACAGGTAATATACATATTAGCTGAAAAAACCAGGTAATATACATATTACCTGATTATACAGATTAATTGTAACATATATATATATATATGCCGTTGCTGAACGGCCAGAGAGAAATCAACTGTTCTGTTCTGTTGATGCCATAGGAACATACTCTGATACAAATGCGTCCAACACTCCGTTCGTCCTTCCATTCACCGTCTATTCATCAATCTCTCTGTTCACCCACCCGCCCGCTCGTCCGAACTTCCACTCATAGGTTCATTAATATATTATTTCGCCCATCAACCAACCACCCAACAATCCCATCAATCAATCAATCGATCGATCGATCAATCCATCATTCCATCATTCCATCCATCCATCCATCCATCTATATATCTATCTGTCTGTATGCCTGTCTATCTATCAATAAACCAATTAATCAATCAATCGATTGATCAATCAATCAATCAATCCGGCCATTAGTCGCTTTTTCCTCCCTCCAGTTCATGTGTCCATCCACTAGTTGGTCCATCAACGAGTGCGCTCACTCGACCCTTCCTCAGTATAGCCATCCATCTATCTATCCATCCATCCATCATGCCATCATGCATCCTATTCAATCTTGTCCTTGAGGTTTTTGACAAATAAACACAACTGAACGAAGTTTACGTTTACTCTGAACTACACAACATGTAGCAATGTGTGTACATCTGAAGAGTGTATCACTATACTGTACATATATCATGTCATACAAGAATGAAAGCAACTGTTCCTAGATATAGCTATTTTTGTTGTTGTTGTTGTTGTTGTTGTTGTAGTCGTCGACGTCGTTGTTGCTGATATCTGTTTTATACAGATGGATGTTTCAATGGCAGAGCGCTTGTTTAGTATATACAAAATATTATATTTGTTGTTTAGTATATAATATTATATTCTATTGTTTAGTATATAATATTATATTCTCTTGTTTAGTATTAAATAGTCTCTGTATTGTTTAGTATGTATAGAATACTAAATGAGCTTCCCTGTCAGTTTTGGTATCTGACGAGCGGAAGCGAGTCAGATACCAACACTGTTCACGAGTTTCATAAAAATGGTATGACAGGCAAGATAGTTTAGTATTTTATTTATTGCAAACCAACTGCAAACAAGCCGCAACGCAAATGTAAGCAGATATTAAGACCTATTACACATTATTTTTCTACGAATTGGGTCAGCAAGTAATCTACGTCACGCACTTGTCACGCCAATATTACACTAGTTAGATATGGAGTTATTGTTATGACATGAGCAATATCTTACACTGTTGTTTAATAAATAATATTCTATTATATTGTTATATTGTTTAGTATATAATATTCTAATCTGTTGTTTAGTATATAGTATTCTATTCTATTGTTTGGTATATAATATACTATTCTATTGTTTAGTATATAATAATAGATTCTATTGTTTGGTATATAATATAATATAATATAATATAATATAATATAATATAATATAGTATTGTATTGTATTGTATTGTATTGTATTGTTTAATATATAACATTATATTCTCTTGCTTAGTATATATTATAATATTATATTGTATTGTTTAGTATTTATTATTATATTATATTGTTTAATAATATATCGTTTATTAAATGATATTATATCAGACATGCGATAAGTCTTAGTATTGATCCCCGTCGGTTGACCTAATGGTTTTTAATTGTGACAACCAGTGTTACGCGCTTGGCATATTAAACGCCATGGTACGAGCGTTTCTGTGTTTGGGAAAGCGTGTACAATTTAATTTCTCAGCCATTCAATAGTGGTAGCCTATGTGACGCAGCCGGTTTCCTCTCTAAATTGTTATACTCCAGACCATGTGTCGAAATAATCATAGGTTAAATTTTGTTTTTATTTAACGACACCACTAGAGCACATTGATTTATTAATCGTCGACTATTGGATGTCAAACATTTTGTAATTTTGATGTATAGTCTCAGAAAGGAAACCCGCTACATTTTTCCATTAGTAGCAAGGGATCTTTTATATGTACAAACTCACAGTCAGGATTGCACATACCACGGCCTTTGATATACCAGTCCTGGTACATTGGCTGGAAAGAGAAATATCCCAATGGGCCCACCGACGGTTATCGATCCCACACCGACCGCGCATCAAGCGAGCGCTTTACCACAGGGCTATGTCCCGCCCCCTCATAATCATATGGTAGACGCCGAATAACCGTAATATAAAACAACCTAGCCTGGGGTCTCTTCGTTATTTTGTACTGTACTTGTGTTTAACAGTTAAAGTAGTATTAATAATAAGAAACGTATACTACACATATCCATACGTACATACGTATAGGGAGATGGACATACATACTACATCGTGATGTTGTATCAACCCCGCAGTGAATCGACCATTATGTGAGAACTGATTTTCAAGTGGGGTTTTTTCATAAACTGCAGACGCCCCGTTAAAATCATTTCCATTTTCCACTGAGATCCTACAGATTGTATGTCTATAAACTGCATATCATTAACGTGAATTTAAAACGGAAATAAGCGACCCGCGGTTCACAGTATGTAATAACCGGTCATGACAAGAGTATGACTGTTGACAACAACTCTAATGTCGTAGTCAACTCCGTTATTAGCGTCTTATGCTCCAAGCGGATGTGACATTACACTAGGTTGCACCACGGACGTTCGGATCCTGGTTGGAGTTTGTCGGTGTTTGATTGGTACCAATCTCTATGCTATATATTGTCTGTGTTCATATATTGTTATATATTGCCGTGCATGAGTGTTTCATCGACTGGTGCTAATCAAACACATAAAAGCTCCAACCAGGATCCGAATGCCCGTAGGATGCACTATACCAAATATAATCCTATAGTCGACAATGGTAATCTATGTAGCTAAACGTATTATAGGTAATATATCAAGCAAACTGTGACCCATAATGCTACAACACATGACCCCTAAATATTAACTGAAGAAAGTGGAACTTTTCATGACTGTCTTTAGACATAATAAGTTGTCCTTATATCACTCCTAGTTCCACACAATATTTCAGGACTTAGATTAAAATGTTTCAAGCACAGTGTCATGCTACACAGAGGAACTGGATAAAATAAAATTGCATACATGTATTGCCCAGATCAGACATATATTTGACAATAAACACAGAAACATTTATCAACAATTGCAAGGCTGGTAGCCATTGAAAGTTAGGTATACTCTGAACTTTGATTATGACCCAGCCGGATGCTATTTGATATAGTGTTACCTTAACTTGTTAAGATGTAACAGTATAGTTTTTAATACCACCGCTTAAGACTGCACAGTGTATGACCTATTAATTAGGTTTAAACGATATGTTGTTTTTTTGCGTTCTCAATTCACTTTCAATTTCTGTATGACAAAGTGCACGTGCTTGTGTGCGTGCGTGCGTGCGTGCGTGCGTACATGTATGTGTGTAATGTATGTAATGCAAAAGCAGAATAAATTGTGTTTGTGATGACATAACAAAATCATTGGGTTTTTTTATGAGTCAGTCAGATAAAGGAAAGCTGTTGTTTTAAGGATGGTCTTGTCGTACCATACCCAGGAGATTTAATATGACTGGAATCCCAGTGGATGACGACAAATTACTTTGTCGTAAATCGTTAGCCTCACCCCTAGCCCGAGTACCCTGTAACTTTGTGTAAGGCGGAATCATCCAGTGGGTGATCACGTGACCTACGTCACGATATAGGTCAGCGAGCTTTATAATTCTTACGACGGAGTGTCACGAAGTTTAGCTGAATGTGGGTGCTGTCGGATTTCTTTCAGTAGTGTGTGTATTGATGATTAATATGTGGATTTTGTAAAATCAAGTAACTCGAAAATAATCGATGTAAATGTATTTGACGTCAATTATAGGATTATTGTGGTTTTAGAGCGGGAATCTTTGACTACCGTGTGGTGGGCAGCGATTGCCAGAAAATTACATAGCTTGGTCTCAGACTGTAAGGGCTGAAAATCTGTTCAACTGTCCGTCTAGCCCTCTACAGTCAGAGTACTCGGGCTACCTCACCCCATCCCCAGCAGAATGTAAATAAGAGTCCACTGGTAAGACGGTACGCTTTAGACTGGCCCCACATGCGGTCTAAGAACTTGGAAAATGCAGTGCGCTGACGAAATGGTCAAAGAAACTACCTGCTGCGAATGAAGCGAATTATAATGATTTTGTTGTCGGAATCACTTTTATTGTGATGACAAACTGCTGTCGTTCTTGTGCGAGCGGTGACCTGGAAGCGATTTGGATACATCAACAACATATTAGAGCGAAATACAGTCTAATTGTTAATGATTTGAGCATTCCTCTAGACGTTCAAATTCCATAACCCTCCCACTCAACAAATGTGTCAGGAATTACACATTTACCGAAGTTCGCTGTAAAATATGTCTCGTTAAAAGGACAGACCCTAGTTTCAACCCATGAAAATTAACACTAAGTTTAGTTAATCTACAAACCTGTAACACATTTGGATACCGTTACAATTGAGTGAAACATGAGTCTGTGACTTTGAAATGGTGAAATACCTTCTAAAATAGACTAAAACTCTACTCCATAACTGTTACTTCTCAGACGCACGTGCGTTTTTAAAAATATGAGAAATGAGATATTAAAAAAAATCAGGATTACTAAAAACACTTCGAATGTATGGAAATGGATAATCTAAACAATGAAATCTAAGTAATGTATGATTTCAGTTATCAAAAACGGCTCTAATAGTAAAAAATATGCCTTAGTGTTTAAAAACTAGGGTGTGTTCCTTTAAGGACCTCGAACACTTGTTGAGACATTCTGACTAAAGTTGAGATATCCGGGCGTAGGTCTGGTGAGTTAAAGTTTGTTTTGTTTAACGACACCACTAGAGCACATTAATTAATTAATCATCTGCTGTAGGACACGTTTGTTTGTTTTAAGTTTGTTTTGTTTAACGACACCACTATAGCAAATTGATTTATTAAACGGACATTCCTGAGTTTGGTGCAATTTGTAAGATATTATCGATTAAAGGGAATTTTTAACGATTGTAATTACATATAAAACAATATTTTTCTGCATAATATATTAGTGGCTGTATATTAAACGTGTTTCCGACCGTTCTAATATTTGTACTAGGTTAAATTTCATTTTATTTCCTAAAAAATATATTTTTCGTACGTACGAAATTATTTGAAGACAAAATCCAGTTTGGGCTTGTTACAAAATAGAGACGACCAGAAAACATTGAATATACAGACACTGACATTCTAAACAAGAAAATATATTTAATATAAGTTTAATCGTAGAAGTATTTTATTATTCGGAAACATCTTACAATGCAGCAAACTCAAGAATATCCCTTTAATACAATTAGTTTAGGAGCACGACGTAGCCCAGTGGTAAAATATTCGCTTGATGCGTGGTCGGTCTAGGATCGATCCTAGTTGGTGGACCCATTGGGGTTTTTTCACGTTCCAGCCAGTGCACCACAACTGGTAGGTCAGAGGCCGTGGTATGTGCTATCCTGTCTATTAATGAAAAAATGCTGCGGGGTTCCTCTCTAAGACTATACGTCAAAATTACAAAACAATTGACATCCAATAGCCGATGATTAATAATTCAATGTGTTCTAATGGTGTCATTAAACAAAACAAACTTTAACAATTATTTTATTTCATTTCAGAAAGTGGGCGTATTGTTGTCTCTTAGCCACTGGCTGCTCATTAATGCTAGCACAGATATAATCAGGCGATTAACATATAAATATTTTGGCTATTTCAATACTGACATATCTAAGATACACCACCCAATGCTACATTTACCCGAGTTGTTTCCAGCCTCCGGGGAGTCTAATTTTACAACGTACTGGTTTACTCATCTCTCAGCCTTGGGTCCATTTACATTCGAAAAATGTCGACCGATTACAACGTTATAGGCCAGTCAGTTTAACGCCACAATTACGTAAACCCAAAACAATTTATAACAAAAATGATTTTTGTTGTTGTTTTTTTGCATTCACATATGTATTCAGTATAACATATTAAAATTCCGCTTAATATTGTGTTTGGGGGTAAACAAAGTGGTATTTTTGGAATATTTGTTTTATATAAATTTTATAATAAAAAAAAAAAAAAAAAAAATGTATGTATGCATATATATATATATATATATATATATATATATATATATATATATATATATACATACATACATACATACATACGTGTGTGTGTGTGTGTGTGTGTGTGTGTGTGTGTGTGTGTTGGGCATCTGAGAAATTATGTTTCATGGTTCAAAATGGCTGAAACTGGTGTAATAATGGCATTAGCATATATGTTTATACATTAATTTATAACAATCTATATTGAAAATCTTAAAATTTAGTTTTATGGTTAAATGATGAAAAACAGAATGGCGAAAAATAAAATAGCGGCCATTTGTCATAAAATTTATAAAATCGACATACACGTTCCCTGGCTTCGATGGTATCCCAGTTGAGGCACTTACGACTGAAACTCCAGTGTACTTCCTTCATGGAATTTTTAACTTGTGATTTGATAAAAAGTGTCGCGCCCACCGCTTGGGGCACTTTTCTATTCAAGGCAGAGTCTTAAAATCATTTTCAAAGAGGAAATTAGCTAATTTACCATTAATGTCTGTTCAGTAAATTATGAGGTATTGATACCTTTTTCACAAGTTTGTATATCCCCAACTTGTGCATTTACTTCTTTCACATAGTTTGATTAACAGAGACTTATAGCGATCAAATACAACATGTCTGATTGTCAGCATATTTCTCAAACATTTTGTTCCCTTCCCAACAATCAAGACTGACGTGACAAGTACTTTTACAGTTACCTGTGGATCTGGCTTGTGTTTCAACAATGGATATTGGTATGGGTAGCAATTCATTCTTTATGATTCCGACGCCATATAACCGTAAATAAAATGTGTTGAGTGCGTCGTTAAATAAAAACATTTCCTTCTTTCCTTCTTTATGACAAGCAAAGTATTCACTTCCTGGCCAGCGTTGAATGCTATAAGTAGTCTGCAGTGTGTTTTATTAAGTTCAAGGAGTGTACCCGATTGTTCCATTCTTATTTCCGATGAACCATTCTAAATTATGCGTCAAAATTATTTTCAAGAAATTACACAAAGACTTTAATACTACAGGACATTAGCAACTTCAATAGCACCAAAACCAACCTTCGCCTGCTATCGACTCTGTCTGCAGTGTGTTTTAATAAGTTCAAGCAGTGTACCAGATTCTTCCATTTACAGTTTTGACGAACCATTCTAAATTATAAGTCAAAATTGTTTTCAAGAAATTACGCAAATACTTTAATACTACGTGACATTAGAAACTTCAATAGCACTAAAACCAACTTTCGCCTGCTATCGACCTTGTTGAGGCTGCTTGTGCTCCCCTCTCCGACCCACCCCAAACCATTTCCTGTCCTAGATGGATGAGCCAGTGAAAGTTGACACCTGTGCCCATGACAGGCATGTACTACAACAGCTTGTTCTGAATGTGCACATTACAACCTATGACCTGACCTGATCTGATTCTTATGATTGATTTATTTGTGTGCTTTTGGAACTTTTAACTGTGAAATTATCATATTAATATTCGTGAAGGATTTCATGTGGCAACTGATGAGCATCCACATGTTAGACAACTGTAGTTCATGGGATCACATCTATGAAACCATAGCAACATGTCCCACTGTGAGTACAGATACTGATCCCAGTGATCATCGCCCACTGTCCAATTTTATAAATACGTGATAAACACTGTAACCATTCATCAAAATATGAACATTTAAATTATGTTAAGTAACTTAAGCAAATCTTCACCTTGGACCACAGAAATAAAAGTACCACTGTCATTCGAGTTTTTATATTAATCAAATCTTTGTTGAAGGTTTCTATATTTCTGTTCTATGAAACTGATTAATTGTAAAACGATAAAAAGTTTGGAGTGCTTGAGATGATAGCGTATGAGCTCCCATTTCCCTGGTATATTAGTTTCCTGTCAATACCCGATCAGCAGCTACAAGACCAAATAAATGTATACCATGAAATCCTTAATTTTCGTTGGCTTTAATTTTCGTGGTTTTCTAAAATACACATTTCGTTGGGTATTTAAATTCGCGGATCTAAAGGGTAATACCATGACTTTGTGTTACTAGTTGACTGCACTAGTCCACGAATTGTACGAACATTTGACCACCATGAATAAAAGTTATTCCTCAGTATCAGTCTCTATACCTGAACCTTTCATATGATAACAAGTAACTTTAAAAATACAGATAGTTAATAGGAATGTATGAATCCCCCCCCCCCGCCCCCACACACACACACACATACACACACCATAGGCATAAGTTTCCCATATTTTCATAAAACTTAGATCAACTATTTAAATCTGAGCTACAGAGTATTAGCAACAGTAATGCCCGTATGCCTATACTTCTAATTGTTCAGATACATCCATAAGGTACATTTCTGAACGATGTTCATGATATTGAATTTAGGGATTGGGAATTAAAAAAATATGGGCTTATATCTGACGTTGGTTAATGTGGGATTAATAAGATTATTTGTTATACAGTAGCTGCACATAACCCATTTAATTAATATGCAACGTTATGTCGTGTACGCCAATAACTGTGCATTGTTCAAAGCTGTACCTTAGTTGGGCGCAAGGTGTACTATTCAAGGATCCGGTGGGGGAAGTAGAGGTGCCGAGGGTCATACGCCCCGTTTGTTTCGCTGTCGTAAAAAAACCTATTAAAAGCCTATTAAAGCACCTATTACCATGTCCGGCGCCCCACCCACCCCCTCCCTTTCACAAACCTCTGGATCTGCACCTGCTATTTAGGGAAATAACTACATTATTTATTTATTTATTTATTTATTCAATACAAAACAATTAAAAATATTCTTTATTTGATCATTTATTTAAAAAACAAAAGAATGTAATAAATGATTTTTTTTTTAATTTGAAGCTACTGTCCAAAATATGTCATTTATGTCAACTTTTCACCCCAAAAACTTCATATTTAGTACGCAGTTTAGAGAGTGGATTTTTAATATGTTGCATAGAATGCATATATGAATACAAAAAACAAAACAAAACCCATATCTGTTCTAATTTGGGGCGGGACATAACCCAGTGCACCACGACTGGTATATCAAAGACTGAGTTATGTGCTATCCTGTCTGTGGGATAAGGCTTATAAAAGATTCCTTGCTACTAATGGAAAAATGTAGCGGGTTTCCTCTCTACGACTGTGTCAAAATGACCATATGTTTGACATCCAATAGTCGATGATTAATAAATCAATGCGATCTAGTGGTGTCGTTAAACAAAACAAACTTAAACTCTTCTAATTTGTTTTGGGAGTTTAAACAACTCAGTGGATAGATGTAAGCCAATGCATCGACATCTCTCTCACTAAGCACCAACCCTCGGTCCTGGACAGACATCTCAGATGTCTGAGGTGTGTGGCCAGGACAGCGTGCTTGGGCCTTAGTTGGATATGAAATGAATGAATGAATGCCTGGGGTAGACCAGCACTTTTTCACAGGATTATTGGTTTAAACAAATACATCTACATTACCTGATCGGAGTGCACACATTTTATGCTAAATGTATCACACTTAACTAGACTGGAATTAACACAAATAAGTCTTCATCTCGCAGACAATATAGCACATACCACAGCCTATAATATACCAGAGAGAGAGAGAGAGAGAGAGAGAGAGAGAGAGAGAGAGAGAGAGAGAGAGAGAGAGAGAGAGAGAGAGAGAGAGAGAGAGAGAGAGAGAGAGAGAGAGAGAGAGAGAGAGAGAGAGAGAGAGAGAGAGAGAGAGAGAGAGAGAGAAATGTTTTATTTAACGACGCACTCAACACATTTTATTTACGGTTATATGGCGTCAGACATATGGTTAAGGACCACACAGATTTTGAGAGGAAACCCGCTGTCGCCACTATATGGGCTACTCTTCCGATTAGCAGCAAGGGATCTTTTATTTGCGCTTCCCACAGGCAGGATAGCACAAACCATGGCCTTTGTTGAACCAGTTATGGATCACTGGTCGGTGCAAGTGGTTTACACCTACCCATTGAGCCTTGCGGAGCACTCACTCGGGGTTTGGAGTCGGTATCTGGATTAAAATCCCATGCCTCGACTGGGATCCGAACCCAGTACCTACCAGTCTGTATACCGATGGCCTACCACGACGCCACCGAGGCCGGTTAGAGAGAGAGAGAGAGAGAGAGAGAGAGAGAGAGAGAGAGAGAGAGAGAGAGAGAGAGAGAGAGAGAGAGAGAGAGAGAGAGAAGAGAGAGAGAGAGAGAGTGAGAGAGAGTAACCGTTAACATGCACCTATACCACTAAGGTTTTCGGGCATGTCCACCTCGGGCCCGGCCTCTGGATAGCCCGCGTTTCTGACCCGGGCCAGAATACTAGTGGTCAATTTGGAAAATTACACCTAATAGGGGAGTGGCATTTAATACTAAATAATTATATTTAAAAAGCGCAAGCCAGAAAATAATATTTTTAATTAAATATTTAAAATTAACTTTCCTAATTTATTTAATTAATTGATCTAATTTAATTTAGGCTCTATTTTAGATCGGGTGTTTCACAATAACATTGAACTGAACTGAACTTTGAACAATTCAAGTTCGTTTACTCGGTGTACTGCAGCTATGAGAGACGTTCGTTAGTGATCTCCCTTTAGCACTATTAAACATTATGTTGAGCTCATTATTACACAAAGTAAAGTTTGTTTTATTTAACGACGCCGCTAGAGCACATTGATTTTTTAATTTATCATCGGCTATTGGACGTCAAACATATGGTCATTCTGACACTGTTTTTAGAGGAAACCCGCTGTCGCCACATAGGCTACTCATTATTACACCGTCAAATATTTACGGAGTTAAAACAGCAGTGGGTGTGATTAGTAGTAATGTGTGACATTGATTATTTGTGCAAATACTATTATCCATTGACAATAAATAAGTACACTTTTGTTATGCAGTTGTTATGCAGTATATACCAGACGTTGAAACTAATGCGGGGTACCCACCAAAATGGAACTGCAATTTTCAGCAAAAATTACGGTTGCTATTAAAAACATTAATTAAATCTCTTAAATGGTATGTGACCTCCCCCCCCCCCCCCCCTCCTTTTTTTTCTTGTAGGTAGATTAGATGTGAGGTGCCACACTTTTTATTGCTGTACTATCTGGGTGTGTTGATACGCTGCTTATATGTGTTTTATTAGTAAACGTTAACTTTATCACCTACTAGGGTGTACTATATCAAATAAAATCCCATAGGCGACCATGTTAACGTTTGTGTTTAAAAAAACCCATTATAATTATGCAATATGTCAACCAAACTATGATCCATAAATATCAGTACTACAAAGTACCTCAAAGTATTAACTAAAGAAAATGGTACCTTTCATGGCTGATTTTCGGATTACCAGCTGTTGTTACAACACACCTGGTTTCGCACAAAATTTGAGTACGTACGTACGTAATGTTTTAACATGCTCATCCCAGATGAAAGTTATTATTATTATTATTATTACAACCAACACATTCACATGTATCACCAGTCACAGGACTTGTGGTGTTAACTCTATCAAAATTTCTGTGCACTTCGAAGTTATTTGGTTTAGTACTACCTACTACAGCGGGGCAGGGCGTAAGCCAGAGGTAAAACGCTCGTTTGGTGAGTTGTCGGTCTGTGATCGACCCCCGTCGTTCCAGCCAGTCCACCACGACTGGTATATCAAAGGCCGTGGTATGTGATATCCTATTTGTGGGATGGTGCATATAAAAGATGCCTTGCTACTAATGAGAAAAAAGATCCTGTTATGGACTGAGGAGTCGGCCAAGACCAGCACCTGCGCCCATGACAGGCGTGCGCTACAACAGCTTGTTCTCATGACCTGACCTGACCTAATGAAAAAATGTAGCGGGTTTCCTCTCTAAGACTATATGTCAAAATTACCAAACGTTTGACATCCAATAGCGGATGGTTAATAAATCAATGTGCTCAAGTGTTGTCGTTAAACAAAACAAACTTTGATACATACATGCATACATAGATAAACAAACGCGCGCACACACACCCTGTGACACACGCGAGCACACACACCCACGCACACACACACACACACGTAGTACATACATATTTACACAGAATACTTCATATTATTTCATATGATACGTCATTCGTGAAGCACTGGTTGGAATGGGAAAATTCATTAGCTCCACCGAAACGGTCGATCTTACAACAATGCATTTTAAACGGACTCGATTTAGCTCAGTTGGTTGAGCGCTCGCCTGAGGTGCTTGCGTCGCAGGGTCGAGCCACGTCAGTGGATCCGTTCAACTGATTGTTTTTCTCGTTCCAACCAGTGCACTACAACTGGTCAGAGGCCATGGTATGTGCTTTCCTGTCTGTGCATATAAAAAATCTCTTGCTGCATTAGGAAAAATGTATGACATCCAATAGCGGATGTCTAGTGGTGTCGTTAAACAAAACAAACGTCTTTAAATGGACTACATCCGACTGGTTTTAGACGGTTTACGCAGAGCCCACAACTGGTATACCAAAGACCGTTGTATATGCCGCCATGTCTATGGGGAAATGTATATAAAAGACCCATTGCTGCAAATGGGAAAATGTAACATTTCATCATGCTAAGCACCATTTCTTGTTGCTTTTATGTTTGTACAGATGTTATCAGTTAGTACTAAATAGTATACGTAACTTCAAACTAATGGGCCATTTAAATACTACAGAGGTCAGCCTACAAAGAAATATTTAAAAATACGTATAAGAATTTTGTTTTTACTATGTTTAATGGAGAACTATCTCCTAAACCGGGCTATATTGAAGCCACAAGATGTAACGACACGACAGATGGTAATGTGGTGCCAAAAACGCACAGAGCAATAATAGGCCACTGGTCAATAATACGACAGTCTACCAACTTTTTTTTATTTAAGTATTTAAATATTAATAAATAAGATTTTTTTTAAATACCGAATACCTGATATGGGGTGTTGTTATATATGCGTTATGTTAGTGCTGTTTCATTTCTGTGGTATTTGCCGTTGCTATGTGCTGGATTAGACCACGAGCTACAAAAGAAGAAACAAATAAAGGAACAACAAACGGAAACGACAACAGGTAAGCATTTACATGCAGCTTTATTCTACACAATGAACACATTAAATTATAAAAACCTAAAACGAACTAAAACAAAAATCAAATAATTTAGATTTATTACAGGTCACAGATCTCTTTGGAGTACACAAATTATTTTACTTGTTTCACATTCTACCCAGTGCATGCATACCGAAGGTCAACTCATTATAGTCAAACAGACTGCACTTCTGGTGAGGACAAAAAGTCACGTCAATAGTAAATGATGAAATTTGCTATCACTAAGCTTACGAAATTATTTCATATTGCTAATACCAAGCCTACAAACAGGAATCTTAGCAAAAAAGAGCCAACTCTTTCCGCGAGCGACAGGGGAGAAAATTGTATACTGCTACACAAACAAGGATTGATGCATGCTTATTTTCAGTCGGAAGCTTTATGAACTACAAAAACTACTAACAGTGAAAATAACATAATATGATTAGCATGTAGACTGGAAGTCCCAGAATTAAATCTACAAGATCGACAGCATATTCGATCCATCGTCTGACAAACAAGTCGATCTGGAGTCACACCGTCGCAGACATTCGGTGATCTACTAGTATAAATATGACGTTAAATAGATATTACAACTTCTAAGATACCTAAGGGCCATACTCTATGTATGAAGGGTTCAAACAACGCCAAGTCGTTCTAGCTGAGAGGTTGTTATCATGTCCACACAATTCTGAATGCATTTAAAACGGGCTTTTTTTTGTAAATATGTGGAGGCTATATCTACTAAATACGATAGATGCATCACTGAAAAAAAAATGGTGGCTGATGCTATTGTATTCTTGTAACGTGTGCATACCTTTTCAACTCTTTGGCGAAACATCTTGCACATTTATTTTTTTGACGGGTGCCACCTGTAGGACAGGATATGCTCAACTTTTGCGAACACCTGGAAGCGATTCCTGAGGTGCACGAGTCAGATATGATAGTCCTGCCGTCGTGACGTCACGCGTGGACGACCTGCACGTGGCCGGTCTCTGACATTACCAAATTGTTGAAAACGTCTACACAAAGTCTGAATAGTGTTCATGTGGTCACCAAATTGCGTAGCAGCAGCGCGATGGAGCATACCAGCCTAGATCATACCAATTGCGCGAAGGCGGTCATTTTCATTTAGCCTGGGCATTGCTCTACGACCACTTTCAACCGCAAAAAGACCTGCTTTTCTGTTCCCTCGGTTGCTAAACAATGACCCGACAGTAGCAAAGTCGACAAAAGCTGGAGCAGTAAAATGTTGGGCGGAAAAAGCGTGAAAAACAGACCCATGTCCAAGAAGCGAAACGGCACTTGCCAATACGGCATTGACCCAGCGATTGTGTGGCGGTGCGTTCACTGGTCAACTGTGCAAAACATCAGGCTAAAATATTGAGCGGTGTTTAATTTTATCCGATTTTTTTAGTATACAAAACTGTGAGGACGATGTTCTTCTGACATACCGGGTGTTCCAGTAGAGACTTGTGCACATGAACCACAGCAATACGTTTTGACAGAGTCCATGTAGCAGTTGGACGCTGACTCTCGAACAACTTCTGAACACGATCTCCTATTGAATGTGACTGTCACGTGATCAGAACACGTGTCTGAAAATTAGAAAATGTTATTAGACATATACACAAATACACATGTGCGCACTAGCGCAAACACACACACACACACACACACACACACACACACACACACACAGGGAAGCAGGCGGACAGAGAAACAGACAGATATACACACATGATCACAAACATATCCACAACAATTCATATACATACACGAACAGACAATAAAGACAGCAGCTTTAAATTGTTTTAAGCTCAACAAAATTAATTAGGGGCCAGTAAATATTTCCGGCAGTTTTAAAGTGGTTTTTTTAATATTGTAAAAACATAAATATAGCTTCTTACTTTTCAAGATGTTGATATTGCAGGATGTTATTTAATCAACAATTTAACGGTCAATATTAAAAATGGTAACATTTTGGGCCCTGGCTCTTAATTATATTATAAAATGTATATATTTTCCAAATTTTTTCACAGAATATTACTTTGACATCAATAAAAGAAACCAAACATTTGTAATTTTAACTATGTTGGCCCAACGTCGCTACGGTCGGCACTATCGCCGTCGCCGGCCTAACGTTGCCACGACGTTGGCAAATGGTTGGTTCGGACCGATCTCACCCCACTTTGCGACCATTTGAGGAAAACTCTGATCTTCACCTTCAGCAGTCAATCATTTGTGTTTGAACAAAAAATATTTCCAGCATTAATTTCGGGAATTTAAAGGAAGGGGCAATTAAGGCATTTGGCCTGGTATGCATATTCAACGATCTATAATGCACATTATTGTTTAATATCAACAAGTATAATCGTATAGTTAATTAATAAAACGCTTAAATGTGACGGCTATTACATATATATATAACGGGCGCAGTCATTTTGTACCATCCCAGTGAATACGCCCTCTGGCGAGCTGGTGGTTACGTAATACCTAACGTGGCACATCAGGAATTAGTCTTTGAACCGAAGAAACAAAACATACCTGATTTTTGCAGATGCATCGCAATGTTCTGTAATAATATCCATCCCAGTAAGCCGGCAACAAGTATATATTATATTTCAATACAAAATAAGCCACCATTGTCAAAGTGTTGAAATAACTGTATTATGTTTTGTACATAAATTAACCCACGTACTGAAATAATAATCGGAGTGTGTTCTTGGTTAATTGGTCTTTTCTCCCCGTGGCCTGTACCTGTGGTTCCTGGTTGGCAGGTGTATATTTAGACGGTCCCCAGACACTATGTTTAGACACACTAAAAAGACGTGCCTCTTTTATTAAGATCACAAGGTATTGTCTGATAGTCGCGCGGACACCCCTCAAATCGTAATGGACATTATCACTTTATTACGGTAAGTAATTCTGTAAAAACCTTGATTAAGTAGACTTTCCCATCTAAAATCACAAAACTGACCAATTACGTAGTCCCAAAGAAAAGAAAATTATCACTTGGGTATCGTGAGTGGTCGTTTTTGCTCGAATGTACCCTACCAATAGCCTATAATAATAAGCATTTTTTCTTTGGATTTTTTTAAAGAGAAAAATACTATAACTCCATTTCGTTTTATTGATGCAAATTGAAATATATTTAGTTAAATAGTTTATTATACTATCAAGTCATTTATGTTGTTTTACAAGTCAGGTTGATGAAAGCGAAGCACCTTGTCGTAAATTAGAGCGTTTGTTTACACTGTGATTAAGAGGAGTTGGACGGAGCTGCCGTCACTTCGCCCCAAGCTATACCACTGGACGTCACAAAAACGAAACAAAATGGCTGCCCCCAGTTAGAAGAAATAATCATGTTTTTTTATTAACTCTAAAATTACGCGTTTTTCATTTGTTAAAGTGTCAGTATGTGTTGGTGGTCCGGGTATGCATCGTTCCAACACATAAGGCTCTTATGTGAGTTTACCCTCCCATTAACCAGTCACGTAAGTATTTGGAACGTGACATAAAATCGTAATGAATATGAATATTTTCTGCTTCAGAAAATGTATGGATTTATATGTAAAATTACGAAGGTTTTGTGTAAATAGTAAAAAAAAAAAAAAAAAAAAAAAAAACCCACATTGAAGCGTTTGCGCCGAATTTATTTCACCTTCGAGGCGTCGGCTCGACGTTGGCACAACGTTGCACCGACGTTGGCAAAATACTCAAGTTAGAAAAACAAATACCGGACATTATAATTGGTATCATTAATTTAACATTAAATATTTATAGTATGGAAAATCAAAACCAAAGATTAGGCCATTATAAATATTTTACAAAGGAAATTTTAAATAGACAAAATTATACCTATATTAAAAAAAAATTGTAATTATAATAAATTTAATTAATAATTCTGTATTTAAATAATAGAAAAAGAAATCTCAGCTTGTTTGGAAAACAGGAAAAAAACAAGCAAGCAAAATAAAGCAATAAATTATTATTTTTTTAAATCTTGTTTTTAAGATCTCGATATTTTATCATTCCAGGGAACATTTTGTTTTCAAAATCTTCATTAGTGGTATTTCTTGTCTAATGAAAGTTGATTAGCAACTACTGTTTAATATTTTAAAATTGTGTAGCGATCTCTGATACTTGTGCAGCAAATCACGACGCTATACTGAATAAAATGTTCCCTGCATTCTCTCTCACTGTTCTTCTTTTTTTATTTTTCAAAAAGCTAAACATCTCTTTATGAATGCTATGATTATGTTATATATTTAATTTAATATATTTGATGACGTTAATAGCATATTGGAAGGAAGTGATTCAGGGCTCCCCAAGCCTGACATTTTCATTGATCTGGGGATAATGCAATTTATAATTAAAAACTATATGATATTTATATTAACACTATTGGCATCTACAAAGTGATACTGAAAACTTCAGGCAGTCTGCTTGAAATATTATTAGTACGGTGTGTGGACATAAAGTAATATGTTATTTGTTCACAAAAAAAAAAATCTTTCAAAATATTTATTCTAAATCCTGTGACATATTCTAACAAATAAATTTAGTATAAATCTGTAATGTTTGATTTTAATCTGTATGTTAAGAGTTGAACAATTAATATAACATCCACTTGCAACATATTTGATGATATTTAATGTTGCTGTATTTATGTATTACATAACTGTTGCCAATTTGAATTCTTTGGACGCAAAGGATGTAATTGAGAGAATGGTGGAGTGCATATTCACCCAGTCCTACGCCTGTCAGTACAACTGGGTTGGTAGGAGGAAAAAAAGACAGCATCAGGAAATTAATTCTCAGAAAGGTGATACAAGGTATTATTACCCCTAATATTATGGTTCAAAATAACTTGGTACGTACCAAAGTGTTATGTCCCACTTGACGTCACAAATGATCACCGTCTGCATTCTTGTACAATGATTTCTCAATTTAAAACATAATTATTTGGGTAATAAATAAGATATTAGACTTGAACTAATTTTTATTTGTCACTCACTAAAGCAAATAAAAATCATTTCATTTGTGACATAAACTTGATAAGAAATGGACACTCGTTTAAGATCCTATAATAAACTGTACACAGGCATGAAATATCTGTTGTTTGTTAGAAATTTGTTAGAATATATTAAGTTTACAATTATTAATTTTGCTAATAATTTAAGTTAAAAGCCATTAATTCAATAATGTTCAACTTCTAATTTCTTCAAGCTATAATTGGTTTAACTTGTGACATAATTCTACATCTATTAAGTTGAAAATATGGATTTAATATTTGCCATTTCTTATTTTCTGAAGATGCTACCAAAAACAGCAACATAAAAGAGGCAGGAGCGGAACTGCATCTTAGAAATTGGTTGAGTTTTTGCCATCATGCTTGACTATTTTCAGTTTATAATTTTATTAGGACTATTCCTTTCAAAAGTCATGGGGTGGGGAGGGGAGGGCCTGGACATTTTTGGACCCCCTACCTACACATTTTCATTATTTTTTAATAATGGTGAACATAGCAGAATCTGTATAAAGACATCCCTCCCTACATTTAGAAATATCTTCAGGCTTACCCCCACCCATTTTTAAAAAGAAATAGCCCTTATATCTTTTTAAACATATTTAATGTGTAACACTGAATAAGATAAAACAAATCGAGAACTAAGACACGACAGGTAATGTCCATCAACATGGAACAAAATAAGAGAAAGCCTATATATCACATCTTTATGTGGCAATACATGTAATAGCTAGGTTATATAGTTTTAGAATTTTAAATAAGTAGTTTCATGGGGCAGGATGTAGTCCAGTGGTAAAGCGCTCACTTGATGCACGGTCGGTTTGGGATCGATCCCTGTCGGTGGGCCCATTGGGCTATTTCTTGTTCCAGCCAGTGCATCACGAGTGGTATATCAAAGGCTGTGGTATGTGTTATCCTGCCTGTGGGACGGTGCATATAAAAGATTCCTTGCTACTAATGGATACATTTAGTGTGTCTCTAAGACTACATGTCAAAATGACCAAATGTTTTACATTCATTAGGCGATGATTAATAAATCAATGTGCTCTAGTGGTGTCGTTAAACAAAACAAACTTTAAGTACTTCATTTTAACTTGAGGGAAATATTATATTTGCGTATACTGAATACACACGAACAAACGTTTTATTCAGTGGTATGTACTTTAATTTTAAATAATTTCGTTATCTTCTGCATTCGTCATTGCAGCACTTGAGGAAAAGAGGCAATGTGCGAGGCCAGCAACCATAGAGAGGTAGTCAGAATCCGAAAAAGATGATGAAGAAGATTGATATGTAGTTGGATAATAAATGTTAGAACTGTGCTTTTGTTATTCTTAATTACATTGGCCCAATGTTGGAACAACGTTGGGCCAACTATATAACGCGTTATGAAAATGTTGGCACAACGTTGGTACACCGTTGGCGCAACGTGGAATTACCAACATTGAGCCAACGTTGTCCCAACGGACAAAATGACCATGTGCCTACGTCGGCAGTCGACATTGGGCCAACGGTCGGTTTACTATCTGGGCAGGCTAACTTGAATTAAAAAAAAACAAAAAAAAAAAAACAATAGTCTATGTTTTCTGTCCATGAGCAACAGTATGGACTATAACAATTTTACAATATTTTAGCAATTATGTACACAAGGTCAAGGTCAAGGTCAAATGTAGAATGCCCGGTTGGTACATGGTGTGCTCTTAGACAACTTAAATATTTTAAAATGTAATTTCTAATTTTGACATGTGCAAAGACAGTAACAGTATGGATGCTCAAAATTCGTATGCAAAGAAATATACATACTTGTTCAAAAAGTTGTTACTTTTGGTCCAAGTTACTGAATTAAGGCCACATTCAAATGATGAGACACGAAGTGGAAGATCCTTTGTAGGAAGTATAACAAAATCAAGTTCATGGAGCACCAATTATGAACATTTTATATATATAAGGGACACACATATTTAGTAGCACAGTAGTATTACTTAATATCTCATGATTACATTTGTGCAGAAAAAGTTAAAGAACAATATATTTTTAACAAAATATTAAACTTTATATAACTTCACCCCTTGTTAGGGACATGTGATTTCAACATAATTTCTTAAATAAAATACTGATTTTTTTTTTTAAATAATGTCCAAAATATATTACAAATATGTTTGGTTTCGTGTATTGATGTCAAAGTAATATTTTGTGAAACAATTGGGAAATATATACATTTTATAATATAATTAAGAGCCGGGACCCAAAATGTTACCATTGTTAATATTGACCCCTTAAAGCAAACACAATTTCAATAATCATTGAGAACCAACATGTATACAGTAATGAATATGCCTTTCGGTAGTGTTCATAAATGCACGAAAAGTCTACCATATGTATCATGTGTCACGAGTCACCCGTGATGAAATCTTTATAACATAATATGACACTAGCATTACAATAACATTACACTAGTGTTATTGGCTTTTTATAAGTACATTTTATAAGTACATTTGTGGTGTAAAACGTGAGCAAATGTACCCTGAGTTGTTGGTGCCACAGCTGTTGCTAGTCCACACGTTCCGCAGCAACTAACATTATGCCGTGTGCCATTGGTGAGTCCATCGCAGTATTGTTCCTTGCAGCCACGAACTTTGTCTCCATAGAGATGATGATTAAAAAATAAAATAAACGTATTACTCATTTCACGAGTTGCCATCTGGATCGTGTGACATTAGAGTCACCCAGTCACCTAGTTATTAAAATATGTCGCCAAGTGGCAGTTAAAAAAGCCTAATTATTATAGTGTGTACATAGCAAGCTCTGTGCAAATCCTGTCAGTGTGGAACTTCCATCAGAATTCTACTAACTTTACCATCTATTAAGAGAGAGAGAGAGAGAGAGAGAGAGAGAGAGAGAGAGAGAGAGAGAGAGAGAGAGAGAGAGAGAGAGAGAGAGAGAGACCACTACACTGACATATATAGAAATATACAGACAGACAGATGTAAATAAAATATCAGGTTACTACGTTTTGATATCGTGGTTATTTGGCGAAGTTTAGCTTGCCTGTTACACCGTTATCGAACCTCTTTCAAGTTATATGTTTGTATGTAGGAAACTATTAGTATTATCGTGTAGAAGCTGCTGCCGGAAGTCATATAATAGCAGGTGCCCGAAAGCATCTTGGGAATGACATAACCAGACAAAAATCTTATGTGTTTCCAAATTTTAAATAAAATACTTTGATTATATTTCAAAGTCTGTTGTATCAAATTCAAAAAGCTGGCTAGTTCAGAATGGGAGCGAATAATGAAAACTTGAAAAATAAGAGGTAATTTCATGTTACGGGAAGTGTAAATGCTATATTCATTTATGCAGTTCAACAATTATTGCTGTAAATGGATGTTGGAAAAATTAGGAAACGACCTACTTGAAAATTGAGCAAGCATCCATCATGCGCACAACTCATTTCCTAGTGACATGATAACACATAGCAACGCCGAGGTTATCATGCCAGCAACGGAGGAGTTATCAGGCAGTGACATAATAACATTTCGAATTATCATGTATGGGTTATCGGGTCACAAGAAGCATGATTCCATGATAAATATGTATGTGTGTGTGCTATTTTTCAGATTACATACTGTCAGAATTTGATCATTGAGAACATTTGATGTAAATTAGATGCAAATTAATCAGGTCACGGCACTACGTTATTAACATAAACTTTGTTTTGTTTAACGACACCACTAGAGCACATTGATTAATTAATCATCGGTTATTGGGTATCAAACACTTGGTCACTCTAACACGTATTCGTCAGATCTTTTATATGCACTTTCCCACAGACAGGAAATCACGTACTACGGCCTTTGTATTGACCAGTTGTGATGCACTGGCTGGAACGAGAAAACCCCCAATCAGTTTAATGGATCCAGAGGTGGTTCGATCTTGCAACGTAATCACCTCAGGCGAGCACTCAACCCCGCCCAATACCACCCTCCCCGCAGCTATATATATATATATATATATATATATATATATATATATATATATATATATATATATATAAGCGAACGTATTACGACGACACATCAAAATTGACGTATGCATTACAAGTCATCAAACTAAAACATTTCAATAGCATCTTTATATTGACCCCTGCGCGTGCTGTAACCTCACCGTGGTGCAGGGGTGTAACATTCTCTCTGAGAACCCCTGCGCGTGCTGTAACCTCACCGTGGTGCAGGGGTGTAACATTCTCTTTGAGAATGGCCAATACAGCACAAATTGAAGTTTAGAGTAAAATTCGGTGTCCGTAAAATTCTGTGATATTTGTATTTGTATTTTTGGTACAGTTCTTTACACTGTTTTTGTTTAAACCTTGAATTTTTATATTGATGTTGATCATCACTTTATTTATTTGCATTATCATAGTTTGACACCCAATAGCCGATGTATTTTTCGTGCTGGGGTGTCGTTAAACATTCATTCATTCATTCATTCATTCTTTATATTGAAAGCTGGCCAGTGTTCAAAAAACAAGAAACATATTGCACTAGTTTATTTTTATGTTAAGACGTCGCTTCCTAAAATTACATCATTGATTGGTCACATGATTACATGTTATTGCACGTGAGTTTCGTATGTTTTTTTATTAACTCGGTTATGTCGAACTCCGTGGCTAATAAGAGGTGCTATAAGAGGTCCATAAATAGAGATTATTATATACGAGCTGGTGAGTTGTACTGATTTTATAAAACGAATGTCGGGATTCTTGTATTGCCCGAGTGAGTGTTTCATAAAATGAGTATGACTCACATGCGAGTGTAATAATTTCTTTGTTGTCCATATTATCCAGAATATGTTTTAATGAATAACAAGGACCGTGTCAAAACATGCTTTCAAACGTAACTATCAGGCCTTTCCCCAGGATTTTTTTTAAGGCGCTTACATTTTTAGCATCAGTATAACACAAATCAAGCCAAAATAAGTGGGTAGTGGGATGAAAACAGTTAAGTGTTTGCCTTCAATCCAGCTAATCATGCTATTTTTAAAAAAAAACTTTCTTTAAAGTAACCCATCAATCCCCGCGCCCAACAATTTCATAATTTGTGCCATGTTGTTGCTGTTGATTTCAGCGTCGTGTTAAATGCTTGTTGTGATTTCTGCTTGTCAAATACCTCAGCTAAGATTGCCGACTTCACAGTATATACCACTTATAAAAAATAAATAAAATAAAAACCGTTAATAAAATTAAAATTTACGGTCTTTTTTAAATCCAGCTAACTTATTAAATATCACCTCACAGTCTTACAAATATATATCTAACATTATCTAACAAATATGATTATTGTAAACTAATTCAGTGTACGTTTATCTGCAATTTGTACAAATACTGCATGTTCATTTACCGCGATCTCTCGACCATAGGTGCAAAATTAACAAAGACAAAGGAAATAAAGGAAACTGCCGTTAGGTATTCATTGATGGAAACAACTATCGTTTTTCTACAAATTTACATCAAGATTTACTTCTGTGTAATCGTATTGTTCACCGGCCTCGGTGGCGTCGTGGTTAGGCCATCGGTTTACAGGTTGTTAGGTACTGGGTTCAGATCCCAGTCGAGGCATGGGATTTTTAATCCAAGGCTCAATGGGTAGGGGTTCAACAAAGGCCATGGTTTGTGCTATCCTGCCTGTGGGAAGCGCAAATAAAAGATACCTTGCTGCTAATCGGAAAGAGTAGCCCATGTAGTGGCGACAGCGGGTTTCCTCTTAAAATCTGTGTGGTCCTTAACCATATGTCTGACGCCATATAACCGTAAATAAAATGTGTTGAGTGCGTCGTTAAATAAAACATTTATTTCTTTCTTTCGTATTGTTCAATGTCCGCAACGAAGCCTCTTGACATGTGGGTGTCAGCTGACTCTGAAGCGTGACGTATATTCGCGTCGAGAGCTTTCCTCGGTTCAGCCAACGGACGTTCTAACGTTCGGGAACTATTTGATTGGTGTCCGTCATGTCCATTTGGTTTAATGTCAAGCGCACAAACCAGTGTAGCGAGCGTTTTGTTTTCGCTCGATCTGGCTGAAATCATCTCTTGGGATAGCCTACATGTCTTTCGGCCCTTAACTGGCATGTGTATTCAAATTGAAACGCATTGTCGGTTTGTTTTTATTACTTTGGTTCAAAGACTTTACAAAGTTAAAACAACAAGTTACAGATCTTCCAGACATTGAATTACCGTCACATTCCTGTCATACATGTCGAATGCATGCCATTAAAATTAATAACAATGATTATTAAAATAAACAAACATCATAACGCCTACGCTGTATTCTGGATTTTCTCGTTACCGGTCGCGAGATCGCTATTACGCTAACTGAATATTTGGTATTATTATTATGTTTGAGCTGTCGGATAGATTATGTAACCGTTTGTTCACATCAGAAGATAGAAAATGATTTAGGCAAAATTTTAGCCACTTGCAAATTTTATTAGCCATTTTCTTAAAGATAATTTTTAATTAGCCAATGGTTAATTTGGCTACCGACAGCGCGAGCCTTGGATGTTTTCAGTGTGTGGGAGTTTTGGGAAGGGGATGTTAGGATAGAAATGATTGATTGCCAACTTAACTGTACTTTTAAAAAGTGCTTTACCTATCGTTTATTCAGTTAAATGGTACAGTTGATTCTGTCAATGGGCATCTTCTTTGATCGGCCTTGAAGCTTGATTGCTCGGACGGGAATCCCGTTACGCGTAAGCGCCTTCCTGACGGATTAGCGGTCCCAGTAGATGTGGTAAAATTACTAAGCACCAGTTGTGAGCAGACGACTGGTCCATTGTTAGGTATTTAGGAAGTGTTTTGCCTGTCATAGTAATTAGGTGTGCTTGATATACTGGTACACAAATTGTATGCAACAGGTAGTCGACTTCCACGCTTGTACTTGTGGAAATTGTATTTCTAAAGCACTTCAAATCAAGAACCGGCCTCGGTGGCGTAGTGGTTAAGCCATCGGACTACAGGCTGGTAGGTACAGGTTCGCAGCCCGGTACCGGCTCCAACCCAGCGCGAGTTCTTAAGGGCTCAATGGGTAGGTGTAAGGCCACTACACCCCCTTCTCTCTCACTAACCACTAACCAACTAACAACTAACCTACTGTCATCGACAGACAGCCCAGATAGCTGAAGTGTGTGCCCAGGACAGCGTGCTTGAACCTTAATTGGATATAAGCACGAAAATAAGTTGAAAAGAAAATCAAATCAAGGCGCAGCAGCAATTGATTTAAGGCGCTTCCATGCCGTCAAAGCGCTTACTTTACGGACCAAGGCGTGTCGGGCCGCTACGCCTAACGGCCCTGGGGTAACCCCTGACTATAAGGACACGTGTAATAACAATAATTGCAATGACGACGTCATATCTTGATGTTGTTTCACCAGTCCTAGCTTAAACTGTGCACGAGAAATATATAGAGATTATTATACGAGCTTGTGATTTTAGGAAACGAGTGTTAGAATTTTTGTATTGCTCGAGCGAAAGTGGGTAATACATGATTTTTTTCAGACATGCACATATTGTTGTGTTTTTATGAATAACAAGGACCGTCTCAAAATGTTTCAATCACAACTAGAAGAAGACGACGAATTGACGTCATATTTCACATACCCATGTTATGACGTCACTTCCCAAAATTACGTCATTATACTAGTTATTACACGTGAGCGTCGTAGATTTTTATTAACTCGGTTATGTTGAATCATGTGGATAATAAGACGTCATTTCGTCGTCTCCTTCTAGTTGTGGTTGAAACATTTTGAGACAGTCCTTATTATTTAAGACACAATTCAGCCCAAGGAGTCTAGGGGATAAAAACTGTTTTTTAACAGTTCCTTAGTTATCTCCCGTTTGTAGCAGGGTGAGTGAGATTCCGGATTGGCCATTTTAATCGTGATCAAAGATGTCAAACTGCCATCCAATGATAGGCTATTTCTAAAGTCTGCCTCATGGATGGGCAATCCCACTCGCTAATTTTGAAGGCTGTAATCAACCAAATACCGTGTATAGTATAGTTTATTAGCTTTAAGCCTTACGGCTCATAGGCATATACATATACATTCAATAAACAATGATACAAACAGATAATATATACAATGGGTGATTGTGTAATTGGAGGATGGACAGTTATATATGCTTAGAACGTAAAAAGGTTGCATGTTTGAGAAATGTACCGAGATTACATAGTTCTTTTCTGTTTTGAACTGATAATAATTGTACAATTTTAAACATAGATGGTTTGAACCAATACTATTTTTTTATGTAAGTAATTCGTAAACCTGTATACAATGGACATATCAGAATAAAATGGTATTCGTCTTCTATATCGTCCTTATTGCACAATTTACATTTTCTTTCCGATCTTTCTATACCATAATATCTTCCTTGTTCAATGAGCAATTGATGGGAAGATACACGAAATTTTGTAATAAGCGTGGCATAACATTCAGGAATTGATATTCTAAGATAATATTGCAAACAAAAAGTGTCTATCAGCAGTTTATATAATGTACATTTTGGAGATTTGTCTATTGTAGCATCTTTCTCTTGAATAAACTGGTCCGTTAGACGTATTTCTAAACATTTTAAAAATGAGTTAGCACTATCTACATGCTGACTACACCAAACATCTCCGAAACCTATTGATAGTAGTAAATATCTTACCTGGTATAGCCAATTAGAGGGATTCATGTGTTCTAACATATCTTCATATAATGATTTTAAGATACAATTTCTGGTTTGTAGTAATTTCAACCAATATTTAACTATTCTAATTTTTCGCATAATACTTAAAGGAACTCTTCCAAGTTCTGTCAAAACAACTACATTTGTGGTGCATTTCTTGACATTCAAAATTCGTTTACAAAAATCCATATGTACATGTTCAATATCATGAGCAGGATGAAAACCCCATATTTCGCATCCATAATTTAAAACACTAGAAACATAGGTATCGAAAACGTGCAACTTCGTGTCCTTATTAAAGCATAGATTATTACATATTCTTGAAATGTGATTCATACATTTTCTGCCCTGTGAAGCAATTACCCTTTGTGATATAGTAAACTTTCCATTAAAATTCAATGTCAATCCAAGGTAATTAAAACAATCAACAATTTCAATTAGGTCATCGTTATATATCCATGATTCTTTAACAGTTATTTTACCTCTATTTCTGAATACAACAATTTTTGTTTTATCTATATTAACACTGATGTTCCATTTTGTACTATATGCATAGAGCACATCAAGCATCTTCTGAAGACCTTCTACCTTCTGTGTAAATCCTTACGAACATAAAGTGATTTTCATTAGCTGATAATTAGCCAGCTGCTAATTGACGTTCATGTCAGAAAAACAGGGCCTGTTCAGCATTTAAAGACAATCGAGCGAGTGCAAGTTTTACTAGATTGTTGTTACCGAAGAGCGCATGTTCGATATGTTGTATTACTATTATCCGGTAACGAACACAGATACCCTGCATAATCAGAATATAATTTCATTCACCTCTAAACTATAAATTACGATTATGAAATATTTCTATTTAAAAAAGAGCGAGATTGTAGTAGTGTTGCACGAGATCGTCATCTCTGTTACAAATGCGCGAGAATCACGCCAAATGCGTGGAAGTTGGCAGGTATGCATTCCTTTAGTAAAACCAGTACCACATAAAAACTCGTATAATAATATCTATATACTGAATAGATGTACGTGACTTTACCTGGTACGCCTGTGTTTTGAAGACCACACGATTTGCAGCAGAAGAAGTGAATGATTTTGTCGTAGCAGTAACGTGGTTCACTGGTAACCAAATTTTCACAAGTCTTATTATGAATCACTATTCCGGGCTCGTAACCAAACGGACACGTTTCTGGAAATGAAGAACTCATTAAAAGTAAAGAGAATGCGAAGAACTCTTACCTAACAAAAACCCAACAGCATCTAATCTGATCAAAAACCAATTCCATAAATATTCCTTATATTCCTAAGTATTCCTTAGATTCATGTATTGAAGACAAATTTGTAGTTGTTGAACGCGAAAAGAACAAATATTTATGTATCATCTTTTTAACGTATTTGATAAATGTTTGATTGTACCTTGGTGTAGCAAAGGTAAAGGTGAACAGCTGTACGGCAGCTATGAGGATATATACATACAGCAGTCAATATAATTGTAACAAGATGGTGAGTGTACATGCATGTACATAAATACAAAGACACAAAAAATACAAAGAATATCCGCCAGAGGATTTGAAAGTATTTAGAATTAAACTACACAATATAGCAAGTTTTCTAAGAACACCAGCTTTTTTAGAGTTAAATAGTTTATAAAGCTTATATATCTTTACTTTAGACTGACAGAAATATGGTAAGTAACGATTTCGTTCATTCTTGAAAAACATACATGTAAATATATAATGAAACTCATCTCCGATATCGTAATTATTACACAATGAACATATTCTATTTTGTAGTGGTAATTTTTTTCTATCTACATGTACCCGTTTCAGTTGGAAGATTATGGTTTGATAATCTAAAACGTAATAATGGTCACCAGTGTTTTCTCTCTATAACTGTGAGGTATGTCTCAAATTCAACAGTATTTTAAAACCATTTATAATTTGAAGCTTTGGATGCGCTATCAATATAAGTATACCATGATTGTAAGGTTGTACTAATATATGTTTTCAATATGGAAGTCTTAGCAATATCACTGCACTGTGATAACCATATATGTGTACAAAAACATCAACTAAAACAGCTTTAACATACATAATCCATGTGCTATTTTTAACATCATTCAGTAATAATGTGTACAGCCAACATCATCTAAAACAGCTTTAACATACATAATCCATGTGCTATTTTCTATTTTTAACATCATTCTAAAACAGCTTTAACATACATAATCCATGTGCTATTTTTAACATCATTCAGTAATAATGTGTATGCCAATAATAACAACTTAGACTGTTTTCCAGTTAATTTTACAGTAATATATACCGGGTAACGTTCAAGATATCCATATAATATATACAATGGTGTAGAGCATCTCACAAGTAATAATCATTTTATAAACTGGTTACATAATTTTTCAATAAAAAACAATTTCAAAACCCTACATTTAGCTGCCATATAATAGGATTGGTAAAACCATGCATTCAAATAAATTTAGTTGTCACTCGATAGAAATATTATTGCATCTACCTTGTAGAATAAAAAAACATAGCCTTTTGTGCTTGTGTGCATAACTTGTTTGTTGCCTTAGTCAATATATTCGATTTGTGAAATATAATACAAAGATATTTATAACTTTCTACGTTATCAAGTTTTAATTTTCTAAGGTAAAACTCCTTTTTGTAACCTTTCTTGTTGCCACTAAATATTAAGACTTTTGTCTTTTTACAATTTACTGTTAGTTTCCATTCCGTGCAATACGAATCAAATACATTCAAAGAGTTTTGCATATCTTGGTAATTATCTGCGTAGAGTAAAAAAATTCGTCTATGTCTGTCACGGGGATTCTATAATACCCGTAACTGAATAAAACACGATTATCAAAATATCTCTCCTAACTGTATATCTATTAGATCTCTCTGTATCAGACTCTGACTACACCCGGTATCTCTATAGATTGATATTGCCTTAGGACACAACTCTTGTTTCACATCACAAACCATACCAGTGGACACATACTGGTTTACTTTCTCTGCCATGGGACTAACCATTAACTCTCTCGCTAACGGAGCTGACCTCACTAAACCGACCACTTGCGCATTATCGCGTTTCCTTTTAAAACAGTCCCCGATAAGATGGTTATCCTTTATACAGTAACTGCAATGTGGACGAAAAGTTCGTGCATTGGCTGATAATGCAGGTCTATCCTTACTTTGCCCACCAGGTGCATTCCTTGCCTGACTAGCTGACCAACTAGATGACTCTCCCCGATAGTTACTTTCCCGGGAAAAACTTGGCTGAAATTTCTTCTTATCACCCTGTTGTAAAGAGCTACCCTGTACTGCCTGAGCTTTGTGTATTAACACGTAATCATCTGTCACTATGCCTGCCTCCTCTATCTTTTTGACATCACGATCCTCTAAATGAATACGTAAGCTAACTGGTAATCCATTTTTAATGTCCTGTAAGATCAACAACTCCCGTAACTCGGTATATGACTCTACCTGATGCGAAATCACCCATTTATCAAACATCCCTGCCTTCTTAGCCACAAACTCACTATAAGACTGACCCTGCGTTTTTCTCAACTCGCTATACCGTAAACGATAATCCTCAGGTCGTAATTCATACGCCCTCAACACTGCCGCCTTAACTAGGTCGTACTGACTTGCTCGCTCATCACTCATTGAATTATAAGCTACACTAGCCTTCCCCTTAAACTTAGACACGGCAAACAATGTCCACTTAGACTGCGGCCAATTTAGCTGCTTAGCGGCCCGTTCAAAAAGTTGGAAGAACATGTCTACCTCCTGATCGTCAAATACAGGCACTGATCTATAAGCCTCCGACATGTTAAAACCATTTCCTGCCTCACGTCTAACTTCTTCAGTATTCAACTTTAACTCATGTTCCACTTTTAATTTTGCTAACTGGAATTCTCTATCCCTATCTCTCTCTCTCTCTCTCTCTCTCTCTCTCTCTCTCTCTCTCTCTCTCTCTCTCTCTCTCTCTCTCTCTCTCTCTCTCTATCTTCTCTATCTCTACCTTCTTTTTCTCTCTCTCTCTCTATCCCTCTCTCTATCTCTCTCTTCTCTCTCTCTATCTAATGCACGTTCCTCTCTTTCGTACTCAAGCTTTTTAAAAGCTAATTGTTGTTCCACACTTAACTCATTTATCTCTATCTCTGGAACAATCTCACTGTCTTCCATAGCAGGCCTATCACCAAAAACTTCCTGGATAATAATTGTCTTTATATCACCTAAGGTTTTAGCTGATGTTAAATCAATTTCTCGCTCACCCGCGATTTCAACTAACTCGGCCTTACGTGCTCGCTTAATCTCCACTACACTGAGCGTAGGCCTATCCAGCAAATTCTTATCCATGTTTAGATATGACGCACTTATTATTAATTAATTTTCTAGTGAACAACGTGCTACTTCTGGTTAATTTGTAAAATTAATTTATAAAGCCCCCATTTACAAACAATACTTTTTTAAATATGCATGTCCCGTTTCAGATCCGGGACGAGCGCCCCAATTTTCTACTCCTGTCACGGGGATTCTATAATACCCGTAACTGAATAAAACACGATTATCAAAATATCTCTCCTAACTGTATATCTATTAGATCTCTCTGTAACAGGCTGTTAAACCGTAGTATGGCTCGTCTCTAGGTATGATCAGAGATACGATCTTATATAAGTATATATATTTATAGCACGTTTAGCTCACTAGAAACACAACAAAAACACAATACACTTTGGAATCTGTATTAATCTACGCTGACAAATGTACAGCCGTAGTAGTAAATTAATAACAGCAATAATAACAACCCAGAACTGATCACTTAATTAGTTAATCTCTAGGTGTCTAGTTACACAATATGCGAATCACTTCACCGTTACACCACACACACACGTGTGATAATTGAGAAACGCTTCCAGGAGAAGTTAATTAATAAAGGAATTACAACACCATTCCTAACTGGTTAATTTTTAATTAACCCTAACTACTCATTCAGTAACCTTGTGACACAGAATTAATATTGGTACCTATCACAATAAAGACAATAACCTACAGTGTACCTAGGTCCGCTAGGATGACTGGCTAAGCTTTATATTACCAAATACTCATATAATGTTAGAACAAAAAGTCTACGATTTACTTCGTCAGATGACCGAAGACACTGTCTAAAGAATATTGGTATAATACAGTATTAAAATATTTAAAAGTCACATCAATCACATCAAGGTTATACACAGAGCAGAAATAATATTTACCAAAGTCCAAACGGACTAACGTTCCCAGGAAGCTTCCTTTTCCGTTTCTCCCTCGATATCTCTAAAACTAGCTATTTATTATAATTCAGAATTCGCCGCGGGATACAAGGCGGTACCTCACGTATCATCTCATATTCCAACTCTACTAGAGTCGGTATATTTCTCTCTGATCGTCAGACTTACTGACGCCAACGTCGCCAAATCACGGTTGTAAAAACCGCACTCGCAGAGGTATTACGTAACTACTCGCCACATGGCCTCCACAGCTGGACTAAGTGCATATTGGAATGTCCGATCGCGCGAAGTATTACGTAACAAGTTGCCCACCTGGGCTACGGGCAATAAACTGCACACGGCCCTCTAACACAATTAAAATCGCCACAGGCGAAACAAATTTAAGCGCATGTACCGTCACAATGCCTATGTCATGGCAGTCATTCATTTTAAACGTATCTTCAATATCGTTCAGAAACAAGGAAATAACAAAGGGAATAAATTTTCACCTTGTCTTACACCAACACAGCGTGTAGCATTATGCGAGTTGTTTTTCGTTTGGTTTTTAATTTTCTGTGTGTTGTTGTTGTTGTCTTTTGTTGTTGTTAATTGTTAAGCTTTTCTCGGATTTTCACTTTTCCTCCTGCTTGATGGTATACCTAGGTTTTCCAGTTGGTTAAAATTCTGAAACTATTTTATTTGTTCTAGGGTTGACCACCCTATAACAGTGAGTGGTGCATTACATTTATATAACATAAAATAACACACTCACACACACACACACACACACACACACACACACACACACACACACACACACACACACATACATATATATATATATATATATATATAAAATTATAAACACACACACACACACACACACACACACACACACACACACACACACACACACACACACACATTCTTGCTGCACTAAAAATAGCAATTTGGCGTTTGTGCCTGCAATAGGTTAATACCTGCTGGTAATGGCCGCATGTACATCCATATATTAACCTCTTACAGACACAGCAGCCAAACTACTATTATTATTCGAAAATTAACTAATCAATCAGGAATGATTATCGGAGTTTAAACAACACTGCTGATCCGACTCAGTAGTCTTAGAATATGCGTAAATGATGGCTTTAAATAGCATTACTTTTGTCACTCTTGCTATTGTTTTTGAATTAATGAGGTCCATGTATTTTTTTTATTTTTTTTGTGTACTTACCATCAATACTGGGTGCATCTGGAGAATACACACACATGCCATTTATACACCACTGGAAATATAGCAAAATTGTATTACAATAGCGTAGAGAAAGGAAAGGGATATTTGTTTAACGACACCTCAGCACATTACGCCTATCTGGTGTCTGATATGTCCTTCATAATGTTAACAACCAGCAAACCTGTTTTCTGTCATTATTTTTACCACATGAATGAATCCATTTTTCCAAACACAAAATGTGGACATATTCTTATCCACCAAACGACCCTCTGTTCGATAAGTCTGGATCTGGCCCTGGAATTTCAACCTTGAAACACCACTATGCGGTGTGTAATGGACATACATGTACCTAAAATTAAATTTGACATATGATCAATATTGATTGAAGGAATTAATAGAAACAGTTATTTATTTTAATGTACAGCATAAGTACATTAAAAACCAATTACCTTTATTTGACCGTGAACATACAGGTTAAAGCTGCAAATTATAACAGTCCAGCAAATAGAAATGGGGGGGGGGGGTGGGGGGGGGGGTGGGGGGGGGTGGGGGGGGCTTGAAAAACATTTAAGAATTGACCACAATTATAGTTTGACTCTTACAAGTATGAACGATGTGCACAATGTATGATCCGCATAGAGACTCATACAAAAGTGTGCAATGGGTATGTCTATTCTGTTATAGCATTTTCCATTAATGTATCGTATTAAAAAAGTGAACTATTATCTGTGTCCCAATTTTATAACTTTTTAAAAATCTTTTACGTGTGTTTTCATCAAAATGGTTGCCTGAATAACCAGGTTAGTTGCAGAAAAGTAGTGCGGGGGGGGGGGGGGGGGGGGAGGGCTTAAGTTGTTATACTACAATATTTATATATAATTAAACAAATTTATCTCGATGAACCGATATGTTTTTAGCCACTCCTAAACCCCATTTGCCAAACTGACGTCATTTGGCAGTCAACTGATTCAAATAATAGTGAATGAAAGTTTGCATTCCTACTCAAAATAAGTCTCCATGACGTTTACACAAACAATACTACAGACATATTTAAAGGTAAACAAAACAAACTGAGACATATATTGTTAAAATATGTATATTATATACATTTACAGTTACTTTTTGGTCCATGCAAGTATGCACATCGTTTTTGTATGAAGCAAAAAATAATTGCGGTTAGTTCTTAAACGAACGTAAACAAGTAGCACCTCTCGATTGCCGTAATGTGTATAGACGCAAAGAAAATGTAATTATTTCTAAGTAAATAAAACATATCTCTTAAAAACATTTACCATCAAATTATATAGATTAAATCTCATTTTTAATACAGGTGTTAAGACAAAATGCTAGAACAACCAATGTATGCAGCTTCACTTGCATTGTCACTGAGGTAATCGATAATGCAGTACACGGAGATCAAAGGTAGAACTGTGCGTGCTTTAGCGTGCTGTTCCACCAGTTGCCTTCATACCTGTATAAAAAGAAGATTTAACACTTGTTTAAATCAATGTCACGAATTCCGTCTCACCTTGTTATCACCACACGTTGCCCCTCTAGCCGCGTCATACTTGGAACATGTGGGTTGCTCTGGAATCCGGCAGTACATGTAATAACATATTCCATTGACACCATTTTTTAACGTAAGGCCCTGAAATAATATGAAAATAATACCATTTATTGATGTAAACCTGACATAATTTCAAAACAATATGATTTTTAAATGCAATACGCTGAATTATTAAACTGCTACTGTTGGCATTGGTAAACATATTAAGACCCTTCTGTAGTATTAAAATAATAGCCTTTCTTAAGTCCAATCAGCACGAATTATTTACCTATTCATGGGTTCATGGATTAGTATGTTACGTAAGTAATGTCATTATGGATATCATCATCAATATCAATATATTCTGCTTGCTAAGCTGACTGATGATGACAGACCGGGTGAAAATTCAACATTTTGTATTGCATGTTTTGCTAGCAGTCAACCATTCAGTCTTTTGGAAAAATTGTGTCACTAAAGTACAATATGAGCTTGAGCGTGTATAGCACCAACTTAAATTACATAGCCGACAATAAAAACATACGTGGCTAAACCTGCCACACGAAGCGTTTTAATCAATATACGTACTATGGCATCAGTTTTAGCCACACATTTTTATGAGTTTCTTTTGCCATATAGTTGAGTACAATATAGAATGCAACCATTGTATCCATTGCATTGTCGAATTCGTTGGGTTAGTGCCATTGTGTTTCGTTAGTATGAACAATTGGTCATTGGGCATGGAATTGGAAAGATTGCCCTTGTATTCCTTTTAAGTCATTAACTTCAGGAAATAAAGTAATATAGTTTTGTAGGAGGCAAGATGGAGCTGCATTAAAGCATGCATAACAATTAACCCATTTTGACTTAGTGACGTCTAATGGTTTTGATATCGGACATTGATCAAAGAAATCAAAGATGCCAACTTAACATTATCAGTGCAATATTATATCAGTAGTATATAGGGACCTTTGATTAACCAATTTTTTACAGCGTCGTCGGTAAAACTCTATTTGCTACTGTATAACCAGCATGAACGTCCGCAAATGATCAAATACAACATAGTTATCCCTTAATTATCCGAATGTTAAATTATTTTCGATATTTAAAAAAAAATAAAAAAATGTTACGATTTGCACCTAAACCACCACCAGTTCCCTCCCAATTAAACAAATAGGCTGTCATTATTTGTTGCTGACACAATTAAACTCTACATCAGGGCTAGAAATCTCCCAGAGTTATCCCATGAAGTGACAAACCAACTGTGTAGTGGGTGTTGTGTCCAACCATTGTAGCTGATCTTGGCTCGTGGACTAAACGCCTCTCTGCAGGCCAGCTGATGTGTAACATGCTACTTGAACAATCAGGTACACACTATACAGGACATTTTGGAAAACCGCTCAAGCTAATATCATCTGTGTGAATTTTACATTAACACGTGATAGTAATTATTGTACTAAATTTCACAATACGAAAACGAAAAACATCAATACCTGACAGAGTTTTGATTCTGGACCGCGTATCCTTTTACACTGATCATCAGGGCTGTAAATCTGTCCTGGCAAGTCGAGGGCCAATGGAACATTAACTGTTGTTACCTTTTGTGTCAAGCACTTTACTCCATAGCTGAGATACAAATGAAAAAAAAAATGAAAAAAAACATTACATCTGAAACTTGGTACATAGGTCTGCAGACATATCCACTTATACATCATCTATTCTGAAATTCCATTAAAGCCACAGGCTCATTCCCAGAGAGTAGAGATACCAATCAGCCTCTCTTCAATCACCTCATTAACATATTTATCAGCCCATGTAATCATGCAATCTAGTCAGTGCAACCAGTCAACCAACAAGCTAACCAGCCAACATCGAACTACCCCAGTTATAGTCCGTCTGCGTTAAATGTGAACGTAATATAACTCTATAATGAGATTTAACCCTCCCAACCTCCAAAAAAAACTACAACCGAGAAATAACGTTATAAATAGAACATACAGAAGAAGATGATAGGTGTTAACTAAATTTCAGAGCTGACCATCTATATAAAAGCAAATTAACAAAATATATGTAAATCAGAAATCTGTGTTTGGTTGTCATGGCGTGTACTATGTCTGTGGTGATAATACGCATATAAACAAACGTTTGATTCTTAGATGCGAATTGATAACAATAACTAATGTGGCTGTTGCGGAGTTATTCCCTTACTTTGTAAACAAAACTTTGCAGTTACACGCTTAACATTCGGCAAATAAATCATTATTACTTCGGCATTCCTGTCACTGTCACACACTTGACGTTTACACAAACCATTATAAACAGCAGTAAGGTCAAACAATTTAGACGAACACGCATTTTCCTTCATACAAGTTTCAAAGGTGATATTTCAAAAGTAAATACGGCCAACTAAACAACGAAAAGTAGCGTATGGATATGTCAACAGACTCTTGGGGAATTAAATCCTAAACATTTCCGACACATTAATGCTGATTTTTGTGAAACAAATGGATTTGATTAGCCAATCAAATGTGACATTATATGCAAATTGAATATTTGAATTTAGAATTCTTTATTAACACCGAGCGTTTACTACTAATTGGTTGACATACATGTATATAATAACAATTTACAGATGAGAAGAACATAAAAAGATGTATATAGAACACTAACAATTTAAAAACACTATACATGTATGTCAAGATGTACTTTTTTGAAACATATAAATATTTTCCTAACTTACGTAACGTAATTGTTTTACATTTTTAATAGATAATATAATATAATATAATATAATATAATATAATATAGTATTTCTTAATATATAAAACTCTGTAATGCTGGAAAATTAGCAACATAGTATTAAAGGTCAACGTTTATCAAAAACATAATTCACTATTGTTTTGTATCTACGTATACCTTTTACAATATAAATGAAGTATCAATAAAATAAATTTAAACTTTTTTTTTACCCGTTTTTAATATATTCTCAATAAAAAGTCGCATTTTTGCCATCGCTTGCCAAAACGCCTGTCGACCCCAAGAGCCATGTCACGTAACGCGTTAAACGGCATAACATGAAAGGGTGATTCGCAGCCTTTCAGACATTTTACTGGGAAGGTGGAACACGTGCATTTTAAAACGCGAACATTTTATTATATTGAATCGAATTGTACGGATGGAATATTCTTTTGGAGATAGTTTTCAAATGTAAAATATGGTGAACCATTGTTTAGTGCATGGATGTATCAAAGCAGCAGTTTTTCCGAACTTTAAACAAACCGACAATCACAGGGTTTGCATGGAAGTGGTTCTTAAACAGAACCCGTGCGTAATGGAAAGGACCATCACAATGGGATAGGATCTGCAGTTACCACTTCATCCCTGAGGATTACGACAATTATTTTAGGTGGTCGATAAATATGACACCTTTTAAAAAACCCCACCCAAACATATCTGTTCCAAGCCTGTATCCCCACCGACACGTTCTACGATTGCGCATGGTACAGCAAACAAGAAACCACGAGCACGAGCTAAACTAGAGCTGAACAGGGTGAGGGGGAGGAGGCGGGGAGGGTACCAGAGCAGGGGCGGCAGTGTGAAATATAGTGGTACGATTCTTCTTTCAAATTCAATTGAAAACATTTTCACAGATACAACAAATATAACCCACAAAAATGCCTCTTTGAATAGTTTTAGGCCATGTTCAGTCCCTGCAGTGGCGTAGGGAGGGGACCTACGGGAACCCACCCCACCCCCATCAAATCTTTTTTCAAAAACTATTAAATTTTATAAAATCATATATATACTACTCAAAAGAATTTAAGGGTCAAAAATTTATAACCAAATAAGTTTCAGAGTGTATTAGATTGATGATGTAAACTACACCAAAAATTTAATTTATTGTTCCATATTTACAAAAACCCACAAATAAACGTCACTGTATACAAGAAAGTCACATGACATGCTGTCAAAGTTGAAGGTTGTCAAACATGGATTTTACACATTAGAACATTCGTTTAATAGTGTGTGAATACACTCGACACATCGTTGCCTCATGCTGTTGATCAGACGTCTGAAGAACTCTTGGGGAATGGCCTGCCACTCTGCCATAAGAAGTTGACCCAGACCATGAAGGTTGGCCAAAGGGGCATGGTTATCCCGAACTCTCCTGCCTAATTCGTCCCAGGCGTGCTCTATTGGGGCAAAGTCAGGCGAATGTGCTGGCCAATCCATCCTGGCGATACCTTGTTGTCTGAGAAAGTCCGTTACCACCCTGGCGCGGTGGGGTCTTGCATTGTCATCCTGAGGAACTGCCCCGCCGCCAATCTGCTGAAGGCCTGGGAGAACCAACGGCCGGATAATCTCATTCAGATAGCAGATTCCATTCAGATTGCCATCCACCACATAGAGGGGGGGGGGGTCCTGTGGTGGATAGAGATGCCGCCCTACACCATGACGCTGCCACCACCGAACCGGTGACGTTCTCTAACGTTAACGTCAGCGAAGCGCTCCCCAGGACGTCTGTAGACACGAACCCGACCGTCGTTGAACTGGAGACTAAACCTGGACTCATCAGTGAACATCACTCGACCCCACTGAACACGTTGCCACCGCAGATGAAGTGTGCACCAGTGACGTCTGGCCGTTCTGTGACGTGGTAGGAGTGGTGGTCGAACAGCCTGGCGACGGCAGCGTAGATTATTGGCTCTCAGACGATTGCGTATGGTTTGATCAGACACTCGAGTTCCAGTCGCAGTCCACAGATTGTCACGTAATCGGCGTGCAGTGGTTGTGCGTTGACGTAGAGCCATATTGGTGATGTAGCGGTCCTCTCTATTTGTAGTGCTTCGGGGTCTTCCCGAACGTGGACGATTTCGAACAGAATTCGTTGCTTGGTACCGTTGTCACAGTCGGCCAACGACACTCTGACTGACACCAAGTCTCAGAGCAACATTTCTTTGCGTATTGACATCCTGAACCCAAGCAATAGCCCTTCCTCGATCTTCGATAGTCAGTTGACGTCGTACCATTGTCGAATTTGGAGTGTGCACCGTACACGAACGCAAGCTCCAATTATACGGAAATTCAGCATTGGGAACATGGAATACACATGCAAAGCGTGCAAATGAAGCGCTTTGTGAAAAAGCAAGTTATGGGCACTTAGCAGACCTTTCGCTTTCGCCCTAATTTACGTGCAAATGTAAGCATGTTTTCGCCATTAGAACTAGTCGACAGTGTCAATGACAGTGGATTTTAATTCATTTATGGGTTGCTTAGACCCACTTTCGTCAAAATGGAACAATACCATGCGTGACATTATGGTCTAGCTAATATAATTGACATTCAGAAAATAATGTCGAAAATATCGTCTGACCCTTAAATTCTTTTGAGTAGTATATACATAGTGTGGGTTCTCCCCCCCCCCCCCCCCCCCCCCCCCCCAATCCAAATATAAAATCCTGCCTACGCCAGTGGAGGGTACCAAGCCTAGAACGATAAAAAATATGGGGCTTGTATTTCATAATTAAATACAAACATTTTGTGCGTGTGTGCGTGTGTATATACATGTATGTGTGTGTGTGTGTGTGTGTAGTTAACTGAGTAGTTAATAGTCTAAAACTCCTTAAACAGTTAAGAAGAGAATTTTCTTTAGGTTTCTATAAAGCTACGGCCCTGATATTATATTATACTTGGAGTTGCATTATGTTGTATTTTATTTTAACTTGTATATTAAGGAAAAGGTTGTAATTTGTTAGGGAATTGTATAGTTTGGCAGTACATATTGTATGTATACTTATTATAGTAACAATTGTCAAAACTGGTTAATGTAAAAGCGGTTGTATATTGTAATTTAATAGTTGATAACTTTGTATATAGATATATATTTAATGGGTTTAGTATTAAATAAGAATTGGCTGATAGTGTTTTGTAAATATGCCGCATTAATAAATTGTCAATGAATAGTACTGGAAATAGATATTTTCTGTGGAAACCAGTTTATATGCCCAATTCCGTCAGTCGGTGCGTTCAGCCATTTTAGTATGGTGTAATCGTGGTAATTGTACTATTTACCATGTTTTTATTGTCGGGTCAGATTTATTATTGTGAGCTGGGGTGATGATGGTTACCAGCAGCTTTTTGCGTTGAGACTGATGATACCGATGGCCTTTATATACTAGCGGAAAAAAGTAACACTGTATGGTTATCATTCATGTTGATAAAAACATAATTTCAAGACATAAAACGATCAGATAGCATTGTTTATTAGGCAATTCTGCAAAACTTTTATTCATTTAAAATGTCACATCATCCGTCATTTCATTGGTATTGGGGATGAAAGACACGGGGGTCAAAAACCAGTTCACAAAGTTAATAGCGCGTATGGCCACCGTTTGTGTCGATGCAGGCCTGGCACCGTCGCCTCAAAGAGCCTACCAAATTGTTGGGAAAATGCCTGGGGAATGCCGTTCCAGATCTAGACTAACGTCTGACCCAGCGCTGCCAACGTCACCGGCTGGTTAGGCAGCGCACGTAAACGACGTTGCATCTCACCCCAGACGTGCTCTATTGGTGCAAGATCGGGTGAGACTGCAGGCCACTGCAACACATCGGTGTTCTGCTGCGCTAGAAAATCCCTTACCACCCGGGCAACGTTAGTTCTAGCGTTGTCTTGCTGAAGCGTGATGTGACGTTGCTATCCTTGCACAAATGGGATGACGTGAGCCTGGATAATGTCGTCACGGTAGTGTACTGCGTTCAAATTGCCACCGATGACCATAATAGGTGTTCGTCCAGTTGACGTGATGCCACCCCAAACCATGACACTGTCTCCGCCAAATGCACGTCGCTCCACAACACAGACGTCACTAAAACGTTCTCCAACACGCCGATAGACATTTGAACGGCCGTCGCTGCTGTCTAAGTGAAACCTGGACTCGTCCGTAAACAGAATACCCGCCCAGTCTCGGTGATGAAAGCGCAAGTGGCTTCTACACCAAGCCAGACGTGCTACACGATGACGTCTTAGCAAAACTGGACGGACATCCGGACGTCGCGGACGGATACGCCGTTCACGTAATCGATTCCGTACAGTTCTGGGGCTGATGGCACGCAATCCAGAAATGGTCCGCGCTGTCAGACTTGCCGTTTGGAAGCGATTCCTGAGGTGCACGAGTCTGATATGATTGTCCTGCTGTCGTGACGTCAGCCTGGATCATACCAATTGCGCGAAGGCGGCCATTTACATTTAGCCTGGGCATTGCTCTACAACCACTTTAAACCGAAAACACCTGCTTTTCTGCTCCACCGGTTGTCAAACAATGACCCCGACAGTAGCAAAGTCGACAAAACCTGGAACAGTAAAATGTTGGGCGGAAAAAGCTTGAAAAACAGACCCATGTCCAAGAAGCGAAACGGCACGTGCCAATACGGAATTGACCCAGCGATTGACGTGTGGCGGTGCCTTCACTGGTCAAATGTGCAAAACATCAAGCTAAAATATTGAGCGGTGTTTATTTTATCTGATTTTTTAGGTTACACTGTTACTTTTCTACGCTAGTATAGATGGTGGAAGAGTGACGGTCGGATTTATTGAGCTGGGGTGATGATGGTTACCAGCAGCTTTTTGCGTCACCGTTGAGATTGATGGTGTAGATGGCCTTATAGATGGTGCAAGAGTGACGGCGAGTCGAAGATGGTTGCAAGAACAAGCAACTTTGTGTTGATGATCTTCACCTGGACTTGCAGATTGGTTACAAGTAGCATGTTTGAAAGGGTTCTTTATTCGGTGGACTGATAATTAACTGGTGCTGGTGTTATTAAATATGAACTGATCAGTATTACCAGTGCTTAAAGGGACATTCCTGAGTTTGCTGCAATTTTTAATATGTTATCGACTAACAAGACTTTTTAACGATTGTAATTATATATCAAATATATTTTTCTGCATAAAATATTAGTAGCCGTATATTAAACGTGTTTCTGATCGTTCTAATATTTGTACTAGGTTAAATTTTATTTCCTAAAATATATTTTTTTCGTACGTACGAAATTATTTGAAGCCAAAATCCAGTTTCGGCTTGTTACAAATATTAAGACGACCTGAAACACATTGTATATACAGACACTGATATTCTAAAAAAAAAAAAAAAAATGTAATATGTAAGTTTAATCGTAGAAATATTTTATTAGTCGGAAACCTCTTACAATGCAGCAAACTCAGGAATGTCCCTTTAACTGTTCTATTTCCAGTGAACTTGTTATAAAAATAACTTTAATCTTAGGCTTAGTAATCACTTATTGTATTTTTTGAAAATAACAATGTAAAATCTGTTTTGTTTTTCTGTTGGGAACTTGTGCGATAAGAGCCCTTGGTCACTCTTGGCGTGACAGTCGTATATACATACACACGCACGCACACACAATATATATATAGATAAAAGATCTGATACACCTTCTGAAAGCATCACATTTTCAGTCACCCATGGCCAGCAGCTGAATCTGAGGTTCTGAAAAACCACATGCTGTTTTCCCCGTGACACCAACCAAAGCACACACACAAACACACAGACACACACACACACACACACACACACACACACAAATGTACGCACGCACGCAAACCACACACACACCCAATACGGAACTATGTCCTTTATAGCGGGATAGGGGCGGGGCGTAGCCCCGTGGTAAGAGTTTGCCTAATGCGCAGTCGGTCTAGGATTGACTTCCGTCGGTGGGCCCATCTGGCTATTTCTCGTGTACCACGACTGGTATATCAAAGGCAGTGGTATGTGCTCTCCTGTCTGAGCGATGGTACATGTAAAATATCCCTTGCTTCTGGTGGAAAAATGTAGCGGGTTTCCTCTTTACGACTATATGTCAATATCCAATAGCCGATGATTAATAAATCAATGTGCTCTAGTGGTGTCGTTAAACAAACGAGCAAAATATTTAGTGGGAAACTTGTAGACCACAAAACATGCGAGCTCTTTTTCAGTGCCAGGGGTTGGCCATATATTTAAAACTAAACTCCCTGCTGACTGTCCCCGGACTGCTAAGTGTTTTCTCATTGAAATAATCGGACACATATGTTTTATTACACCGACAGGCGGGTATAGTATACGACATGCCCGAGAAATTGTTTTAAAAAACTGGAAATTAACCAACATATCATTTTTATTGTTGTAGTCTGACATTTAAAAGAAATGTATTTAATCTGCATGACATTGGATGTTGTATTTGACTGGACAATACAAATTCACCAATTCATGTCTGGCAGAACAAAGCATCCGTATAAATTGAACCAACTAGTAATGTCATGCGGAATCGACGCAATAAAGTGCAGAAAATGGACTCCGTTTTCATGACCTCACTGATAAGGATAAATACGTCATAAGGTGTACGTTTAAAAGTTAAAAGTTTATTTTGTTTAACGACCCCACTAGAGCATACTGATTTATTAATCATGGGCTAGTGGATGTCAAACATTTGGTAATTTTGAGATACAGTCTTAGAGAGAGAACCAGCTACTTTTTTCATTAGTAGCAAGGGAAATAGCCCAATGGGCCCACCGACGGGGATCGATCCCAACCAACCGCGCATCAAGCGAGCGATATACAACTAGGCTATGTCCTGCCCCATCAACCCAGTACTGCATTCTCCCGTTTCCATAAAGGGGAAAAAATGAAACTCCTGCAAGTAGCCTGTTTATGTTATACCTCCAAAAACACGTCCTGGATCCACCCATCGTATATCACTGTTGTTATTTCAATTATATGGACGTGGCACCTGGGGTTAATCATGGATTAGGAAACACGCAGGGAAATCTTCACCCAAAAGCGAATTTCTTTACTTTATGTTGCTTCCTTTTTAATATCCGCATACCACTGATCCCATCCTGTAACATACGCATATAAGGAAGGAAATGTTTTATTCAACGACGCACTCAACACATTTTATTTACGGTTATATGGCGTCAGACATATGGTTAAGGACCACACAGGTATTGAGAGAGGAAACCCGCTGTCGCGACTTCGTGGGCTACTCTTTTCGATAAGCAGCAAGGAACATTTTATATGCACCATCCCACAGACAGGGTAGCACATACCACAGCCTTTGATATACCAGTCGTGGTGCACTGGCTGGAACAAGAAATAGCTCAATGGGCCTACCGACAGGTATCGATCCTAGACCAACCGCGAACGCTTTACCATTTGAGCTACATACCGCCTAACCCTGATACAGTGATTATAAATGAACGAGAAATAGCCCAATGCACCGACGGGATCGATCCCAGACCGACCGCGCTTCGAGCGAGCGCTTTACCACTGGGCTACGTCTCGCCCCATACGCATATAAAGTCAGGTGTAACTATGTACCTACATGCCACACTATAATAATAATAATAATGAGTTTGTTTTGTTTAACTACACCACTAGAGCACACCGATTTATTAATCATCAGCTTTTGGATGTCAAACATTTGGTAATTATGACATATAGTCTTAGAGAGGAAACCCGCTACATTTTTCTATTAGTAGCAAGGGATCTTTTATATACACCATCCCACAGACAGGATGGCACAAACCACGGCCTTTGGTATGCCAGTCGTGGTGCACTGGCTGGAACAAGAAATAGCTCAATGGGCCTACCGACGGGTATCGATCCTAGACCAACCGCGCATCAAGCGAGCGCTTTACCATTGAGCTACGTACCGCCTAACCCTGATACAGTGATTAAATTAATAACGTAAATGTCTTGTTTTACAGATTACAATATGTACTATTCAGATAATTTGATGCACACAATTATATATATACCATTTCAGTGTTAGATGGTTTGTTGAACGTGCAGCTAAACGTATATAGGAATCAACTGGTCTTGAATTTCATTATTATGTGCAATGAATATGATTAGGATAGTTGGGATGGGAAAACCCACTGGTTCCGAGGAGGTGGTTCATGAACTACGACCCAAGCATCTCAGATGTACACTACCGACTCATATTATTAATTTTTTTCTTTTTACGTAACTCGTGAAACGTAGGCCTACAATTACTTCAATTGACAGTGTTGGTTGGGACGTTGACATTCACGTGGCATTTTAATTCAACAATTACGCAACCAGTCTTCCTCTCTCAACATTTTGTAACACGTCATTTGACCTACCGCTACAAGTTATGAACGGCTCTGATAGCGTTACGTCATTGATCTAGAACGGCCCCAATGTTGTCGATAAAAAAATATATACAAACTCTGACAAAATCTGTCATTACAAAGGATTTTATTCCAAACGTGGGATGCCATAATAAAGATAATACCCCCCCCCCCCCCCCCCCCCCAATTTTAGACACCATAATCAATGCGTAATAAGTTGTCAAGTAGACCAGCGTGTGCGTGCAGAATTCCAAGAGTAAAAGTAATCTGACCCCGATAGCTCTGATTGGTCAATATGCCAAAGAGTACTGCGGATCAAATCATGTTCCAGTCACATGGTCTGTGACTTTCTAACAAACGAAACAAAAATTAAATAGTCGGCAATGATCATTGATTACTGTTATTATAGTGTGTACATATATACATATATAAATAACATATGCACATTCATTAACCTCAGGCTGAAATACAAGTATTTAATTGAAGTTTTATTTTTTGGGGTTTTTTTAAAGATAAAAAAAGAAAATTAATAGACGTAAAAACAATACCTAGGTATATTCCTACATACCTATTATCATTTCTTTTGCCTTCTTTTTATAATTCTGTCTATATTTCGTTTCTTTAAAACAAAAAAAAGACAACAAAAGAAAAAGTATAAAATTACACGATTGCCATTTTCGGGACCTCACGTAAGCTTTGTAGGCTAACAGTTATGAACTAAAACCCCAGTCTCGCATACACGAATTATATCCCGAATGGGCCCGATTTAAGAATTCTTGGTGATTCTTGGATATACGTACAGAGACCGTAGGGTGTTCTTGGCCTTTCGTCTGTATTCTTGAATGTTCTGGATCGACTCCCGACTGTTTTGACTAGTGGAACCAGAGCTAAAACAATTGCCTGATGGAAGCGCTTACGAGCTACACACCATCAAGTCTACAGCCGGCAAGATGGGGTTGGTACTAACTCAGCGCCGAGAAGGAGTCTACCGACAAGCGGTCCTGGTTAGAGAGATGGATAGCCACACCATCCACAGGATCGTCAAGGCCCTTTTCGGCAACGACTACCGGAGTGTCATAACCATCCTCGCCGACCAGAGATGGAAGCACTTCATCCCCGCCGTTGCCGGTTCTCCGCTCATCAGTTCGCCGTAGGCTAACCTCCACACCCTAACGGCCTTAACGAGGCCACTCACGTGGACATACATCTTCATAAATCAAGGCTAATATTCGTTCCTCGTATTCAGCCTTGATACATGTCGTCAAGAAATCGTGCCACAAAATGCTTAAATTTCATTGGATGCGATGAGATCTGATTGCAACGAATCGCAACGCTCCTTATAGATTCCCTTGTTATGTAAACTCCATGTTGGCGGGCGAACACTGATATTGCTTTCAAGATTGTCACATGTTACCGATGCTGTGATTGGTCAGCGATGTCATCGTGTAAGGGACATAATCGGTGTTACAAATTTTCTTCCAATAGAGGGCGCTAATAGTGGATATCAGTAATCTTGACTACATGTATCAAGGCTGAATACGAGGAACGAATATTATTAGCCTTGATTTATGAAGATGGTGGACATATAGATCGGACTTTAAACATTTAGACCTTCGTTCAAAATTTGATGTCAAAATTACTTCTTTTTTTTTAATATTATTAAATAGTCCGATCCTCTCTTCTTTCTCTTATTTATGTTTGGACCGTCCTTCTAAAATGCTCCATATTATATAAATATTCGGCAGAACAGTAATTTTTTATTTTTTTTTGCTTGTATTTTAATTTTTTTTTTATTTATTCTATTAACCTTTTTACTAATTGCTATTTTCAAAATTCTGCCCATTTTCAACACTACCCCCTCCCCCCGCCCCACATCCCGAGTCAGGCCACCGTTCTTATCGGAGGTCGGACTCGGGATGGGCGTATGCGAAACCCTAGTGGTATCTGGGCACGTTAAACTATAGTGCTGTCGGAAATAGAATAAAAATTATTTTCGTCGATTATTTCTTACGTATTAAACAGATAAGTAAATATTTTGTAAATATCTATTTAATTATAGTCTACCTAATTTAGCATTTACTTGTTTTGGCTTTCATTGATGTACAAGGTGGTGTTTACTCTTGAAATTAAAATAAATATGTCAGTAAACAGGAGATTCTGTGTGTGTCAGGTGATTTATCAGCTACATAAGGTAAATAGTGGCAATCAATATACAACATTATTTTACGTGCGCTGTTTGTTAAGTGTAACGTGCGTCATTTTTCACACTCGCCAGATTGAAATTACGCGCGCTCTACGAGCGCGATCGCACCCGCGCACCTTAAAAGGCAATTTCTGTGCAACTAGTATCACTTTCTAACAGGCACGGCAGTAGATGCCACATTGTTTACACACTAATTGAGACGCACTGGTTGCTATTGCAAAAAACACAAGCTAAATTCCAATCCTCATTTCTTCGTTCATTTCCTAAAACAAATCTAATAAAATTAACGTTAAAAAGGCTTGCTATTTAAATTATACTTATTAGAGATAAACAAAAAAGGAAACACTTGGTATTGTATATCATATTTAATTCACTGGCTATATGATGATAGCAAAATCACTTGAACAACGCCCCTACCTCTATAATCTCTCTCTCTCTCTCTCTCTCTCTCTCTCTCTCTCTCTCTCTCTCTCTCTCTCTCTCTCTCTCTCTCTCTCTCTCTCTCTCTCTCTCTGTGTGTTTCAAAATTATTGTTTAACATCCAAAAGCCGAAAAATAGCGTAACCAGAGGAAAGACCATGGGGGGAAATATCACACACACACACACAAACACACGCGCACACCCCAACAAAACAATCACAAATCGTTTTTACCCACCACGTTATATATTCGCCTCAGAATATGATTCATAAACAATGTTGTTGCCCACCCCTAAACTCCTGGCTATGCCAATGACTAGTGGTGTCGTTAAACTTTTAATTAAATATGTCTTTGAAATACTAACACTAAACAAACTAAAACAGCTGTAAAATAGCTAGCGTGTAGACGGGACGTGCCGGAAGTATACTGGCAGGATCTACAGCAGATTGTAGCCATTTCCTGGTCCAGACAACCAAACCACTGGGGAGTGACACCAACGCAGAGTTTCGGATTTGTGTCGCCGTACTCGCAACCTGTGAACGAATATGAACAAGTCTGTTACAAAGCAAAACGAATACATGAGCACCGGTAAAAAACAAAGCGTAACTATTTCATCGATTATATTTTTAAAATGTTAGGCACTGTTTAAATGGTGGGGGTGGGAGGTTGGCGGGATGTGCCCCAGTAGTAAATCGCTCGATTGACTCGCGATCTAGCATCGATCACCGTCGTTGAGCCCATCGGCCTATTTCTCTTTCCAGCCAGTGCACCACGACTGGTATAACAAAGGCCGTGGTGTGTGCTTTCCTGTATGGTGCATAGAAAAGATCCCTCGCTACTAACTGGGAAAGTGTGACAAGTTTTCTCTATATGTGAAAATAACTAAATGTTTGACATCCAATAGCCGGTGATTAATAAAGCAATGTGCTCTAGTAGTATCGTTAAACAAAACTAACTTTAACTTTAATAGTTTAAATGGATTCACTATTCAGAACTAAAATAGTAGTTTTATGACGTTTATATTTAGAGATAGTGTCTGGTGCCTCTGTGTCACTGTATGATGGTTTAGTTAAATAGTTACCTTTTAAAAGTGAAGTAAAAAAAACAACCCTCAGAAACAACCAGGGGAAAAAACATACGATAAAAAGGAACTGGAATTAACTGTCCATTTAATTAAAATAGTATTGGTACATATTATAAATAAATAAAATAAATAAATAAATAAATAAATATAAATGAATGAATAAATAAATAAATAAATATATATGTAAGTAAATAAAAAATAACTAAATAAATAAAATGTAAATAAATAACTAAATAAATACATAAAATAAGCAAATAAGGAATAACTAAATAAATAAATAAATAAATATAAATGAGTAAAACCAATACTATCACCACTATCTAGGCTTAAGACGAATTAAAAAACGAAAACGACAACCCCCCCCCCCCCCCCCAAAAAAAAACCCAACCACCCCCCCCCCTCCCCCACCCCCAACAACCCCCCCCCCCCCCCCCCCCCAACAAAACAACAACATTGCTCTAAATGACTACTAGAAAGACCAGCCTAGAGTGGGACAATTTGTTTTAAAAAACGAAAATAAATATAGCAGGACCTATGCGTATAACATGCTTGTGATTAGTGACATATTAAAGATGGTGGACAGTTTTACCTTGCTCTGACGTGGCTAGACTGGTACACGTCGCGCAGCATGCATCTTTCACAGTTGTGTTGTAACACACGACTTCGCCTTCTTTATCAACAAACTGGGAACAGTCTACACCGCCAAAACTGCCAGAATCCACACACGTTGTGGTGGTGGTTGCTGTAGTGGCTGAAGCTGTAGTAGTAGTTGGACTTGTAGTGGGAGTTGCAGTTGTAATGGTAGTTGGGGTTGTAGTAGCAGTTGGAGTAGTAGTGGCTGGAGTTGGAGTTGTAGAAATAGTTGGTGTTGTAGTATTTGGGGTTGTTGTAGTAGTACTTGGAGTTGTTGTAGTAGTTGGTGGTGTTGTAGTAGTTGGTGGTGTAGTAGTAGTTGGTGGTGTAGTAGTAGTTGGTGGTGTTGTAGTAGTTGGTGTTGTTCGTGGTGGTGGTGGTGGTGTTGTTGTTGGTGGTGTTGTAGTTGTAGTTGGTGGTGGTGTTGTAGTTGTAGTTGGTGGTGGTGTTGTAGTTGTAGTTGGTGGTGTTGTAGTTGGAGATGTAGTAGTAGTTGGATATGTAGTAGTAGTTGTACTGGTGGTTGGAGTAGTAGTAGTTGGAGGAGTTGTAGTTGGAGTTGTAGTAGTAGTAGTTGGAGTTGTAGTAGTAGTAGTTGGAGTTGTAGTAGTAGTAGTTGGAGTTGTAGTAGTTGGAGTTGTAGTAGTAGTAGTTGGAGTTGTAGTAGTAGTAGTTGGAGTTGTAGTAGTAGTAGTTGGAGGAGTTGTAGTTGGAGTTGTAGTAGTAGTAGTTGGAGTTGTAGTAGTAGTAGTTGGAGTTGTAGTAGTAGTAGTTGGAGTTGTAGTAGTAGCAGTTGGAGTTGTAGTAGTAGTAGTTGGAGGAGTTGTAGTTGGAGTTGTAGTAGTAGTAGTTGGAGTTGTAGTAGTAGTAGTTGGAGTTGTAGTAGTAGTAGTTGGAGTTGTAGTAGTTGGAGTTGGAGTTGTAGTAGTTGGAGTTGGAGTTGTAGTAGTAGTAGTAGTAGTAGTAGTTGGAGTTGTTGTAGTAGTAGTAGGAGTTGGAGTTGTTGTAGTAGTAGTAGGAGTTAGAGTTGTTGTAGTAGTAGTAGGAGTTGTAGTTGTAGTAGTAGTAGTTGTAGTAGTAGTAGTAGTAGTTGGAGTTGTAGTAGTTGGAGTTGTTGTCACTGTGTAGTTGCATGTATCACAACAGCGGATGTCGTAATTAGATCCATCCGACTCTGTGGAGCCACAGTTGTCCACACTACAGGGTCCAGCTTTATCACCATATTCACAACCTACAACAATACAAAAAGACCTGATGTTAAACGTGATCAGACACAGACACAGACAGACACACACCGACACACAGAGAGAGAGAGAGAGAGAGAGAGAGAGAGAGAGAGAGAGAGAGAGGGAGGGAGGGAGGGGGAGGTGATGGGGGGGGGGGGAGGAGGCGTCTATCAAGAACAAGAAATAAATTTAAGCAATAGTCATCGTTTCAAAGTATCTGCTGCATTAGGTGAAGAATTTCAAATCAGCTTTTCAGCCAAATTAACTACAGTTTATTATTTGGTGTGAAAATGGTATTCGAGTATTCGATGGAACTGACTGATGAATATTCGAATACCAAATAAACAGTAAGCGACTCATCAGACTAACGGTTTTTTATAGTTTAAATTGTTTCATGAACATTTACTAATCCCCCAAACGCAAGTCAAGACAGAAAACAAATAAAAGTCAGAATGCAGTAGTGTCTGGTAGCTAATTTAGCAATATATTTTGATTTCTCGTCCAGAATTTTAAATATAAAATTATTAAGAAAAATGAAAACAGTATGACCGAAAACAAATATGTGTCGGGAACTTATACAGTAAACCATCAGATCAGTTCATATGTTGGTTATTGTTGTTTTTTGTTTTGGGTTTAGGGCCTATTGATGTTGTTTTGTTTTGTTTTTGTTTTGTTTTGTTTTTTGTTGTTGGTTCTTTTTTTTCTTTTCTTTTTTCTTTTTTTGAGGGGGGTTAGGGTGTTTGTTGGGTTGTTTTGGTTTGGGTGGGGGTGGGGGGGGGTGGAGGGGTCACGACATGCTTTATGTTCCCGACTGAATGCACGTGACAAGCAGCATGCAGGACAAACCTTAGAATTCAAAGAAACTGCATTATCCATCTCATTTAGAGCCACTTTCCAAAAACGACCAACCCACCCCACCCACTCGTATGCTATCATTTTGTTTTTGTCATTTTTACCTCCTAAATGTAATTTGTCAGATGAATAACAAATTTATTTTATTCGATTTAGCACCCGCATATTAGGGTAGAAAAGTATGTCTGATATAAAACCTAAAGAAATGATAATTATATATGTCAAAATTTGCCGGGGTGTACGAAAATACAAACTGCGGATGAGACCGACGAAATGTTCTCCAACACGCCTCACTGATTAAATTTGTTAAAAGACTTGAATTCATTCTGAATAGGAATACCACAACTCGGTAAATTTTACTTTTACAGTATATTTGAAGATTTCTTGAGCACGTTTGGCAAAAAAATGTGCTAGATTGTAGTTTTTCGCGTATTAAAATCTAATGCTCGAATATAGCATTGCGTAATCAATTACCGTGTTAGAACTGGGGCTAATTATTTCGAACATATTTTAAATAATAACTCGACATGCTTCTTTACAGGTTCTACAAGTTAGCACAACACGACAAATATTTTTGTGCGGCTGCGGGTGTTCAATTTTGTTTTCCCCAATACGATTACAACATAATCGTAAACGTTTAAAACACGCAAGATAATAACGTGCTAAGAGTTGTCTCCATTTGCGAAACACAGGGCTCGAAATGATTTCGGTGTAAAACCACCCGGAATTCTTGTTGACACTCTTAATACCCAAACAGCTGACAAAAAAGTTGTAAATACCCTGTATTGTAACTAAGTTATTTGTTTAGAAAAATATCCAATATATTTTGAGGAACATGTTATGTTATTATTAAACTCAAACTCAAAGTGTGTGTGTAGTTTATTTAAAAGTTTGCCTATTAGTGTAATTTTAGTTTAATTATAAAACAAAGATCTAAAAGGTAATAAATTCGTTACGCGGATTTTTGATTGTACAATCCCGTACGCCTGTCAAAAAAACCCACGTAATTAATAATATAGTTCTAGTTACTTTGGTTGATATATAGAGGATAATAAACGAGTTACCAGTTTTATAAAATGTATGTCCCGAGTGAAATAAAGTAATTAATTATTATTGTTGTTACTATTAAAAGTGTTAAGTTGGGGTTGTTTATTTCTTTCTGTTTTCTTCTTCTTCTTTTTTTTTTTTTTTTTTTGGGGGGGGGGGGGGGGGTTTGTGGTTGCTGTTTTGTTGTTGTTGTTTGAGGTTTTTGGTTGGGTTTGGGTTTGTTGGTGTTTTTTGACAACAAACACTGTCACATTTACCTACGATGACATGATTCGATGGTTGTATTAAATATTCCATTTCACTTTGAACGTTCACCCCCTCAAATGCTGTTTGGTACAGTGCTACCTGTATGGGAGAGGGACAATTAACACAATATGCTAGATATCTGATAGCCGTTGGTTACCCAATGTGCTGGGATGACGTTTAAAACATATCGGCAGTTTATTCTGGATAGAATTTGTTTTAGTTTCTAATATACCAAACTGTGAGGATGATGTTCTTCTGACATACCGGGTGTTCCAGTGGAGACTTGTGCACATGAACCACAGCAATATGTTATGACAGAGTCCAAGTAGCAGTTGGACGCTGACTCTGCAACAACTTCTGAACACGATCTCCTATTGAACGTGACTGTCACGTGATCAGAGCACGTGTCTGAAAATGAGAAAATATTATTAGACATATACACAAATACACATGTGCGCTAGAGCTGGGCAGTATTGAAATTTCAGGCTCGGTATTGGTATCGGTATTTTTGGGGTGATTCACCTCGGTACTGGTACGGTATTCGGTAATGATACAAAATCAATACCTATATCTATATTGAGCGGTATTATTGGTATACTCGGCTTTAAAGTCATGCCCGAGTTAAGTCTCATCTGCTAATTCCATCTTAATATAATTAAATTCTATACACAAGGCCCTCACCTCGCTCTTCTTTTTAGCTATTTTGTGTTCGTCAGATATATTGTTAGCCCTTTACTAAATGGCGGATAACAATTTTTAATACTGAAATATCGGTATTTTGAAATTTGCTCGATACGGTAAATCGGTATTGACATGATACCTATACTGAACGACATGTACGGTATACCACCCAGCTCTAATGTGCGCACTAGCGGAAACATATATGCATACATACATGGGTATATATGCACGCACGCACGCACGCACGCCCGCACACACACACACAGGGAAGCAGGCAGACAAACAGACCGATATACACACATAATCACAAACATATCTACAACAATACACATATACATACATGAACGGACAACGGAGACAGTAGCTTTAAATTGTTTTATGCTCAACAAAATTAATTAGGGGCCAGTAGATATTCCCGGCAGTTTTAAAGGTTTTTTAATAATGTAAAAATATAAATATAGCTTCTTACTTTGTAAGATGTAGACATTGTGGGATGTTATTTAATCAACAATTTAAAGCGAATACAATTTCAATAATCAGTAAGAACCAACATATATACAGTAACGAATGTGCCTTTCGGTAGTGTTCATAAATGTACGAAAAGTCTACCATATGCAAGATTTTACTTTTTAAAAATGTTTTGACGTCAGCCTCGATGAAAATATAACATACTATGACACTAGCATTACAATATTATGTCACTTGGGTTATTGGCTCTTTATAAGTACATTTTATGAGTACATTTGTGGAGTTAAACTTGAGCAAATTTACCCTGAGTTGTTGGTGCCACAGTTGTTGTTAATGTTGCCAGTCCACACGTTCCACAGCAACTGACATTATACCGTGTTCCATCGGTGGTGAGTCGATCGCAGTATTGTTCCTTGCAGCCAGTGAATTTGTCTCCATACAGGCAGTCTATGATGATTAAAAACAAAATCAAATGTATTACTCATTTCATGAGTTGTCATCTGGATCGTGTGACATTTGAGTCACTCAGTCACCTAGTTATTTGAATTTGATGAAAAGATGAAACTGTTTATTAAAATATGTCGCCAAGTGGCAGTTAAAAAACCGTATTATTATAGTATGTACATAGCAAGCTCTCTGCAAATCCTGTCAATCAATGTGGAACTTCCATCAGAATTCTACTAACTTCCCCGTCTATTAAGTAAGAGAGAGAGAGAGAGAGAGAGAGAGAGAGAGAGAGAGAGAGAGAGAGAGAGAGAGAGAGAGAGAGAGAGAGAGAGAGAGATTGAGAGAGAGCGCACTACACTGACATATACAGACAGGCAGATATAAATAAAATATCAGGTTACTACGTTTTGATATCGTGGTTATTTGGCGAGTCTGTCCCGGGTCAGACCACTGGCTATCCAGATATCGGGCCCGGGACAGACATGCTCGAAACTCTAGTGGTATAGGAGCATGTCACTAAATATTGGAATGGAATCGTGGTTATTTGGCGAGGTATGCTCGCCTGTTACACCGTTTAAATAAAATCGAGCGAGTGCAAGTTTTACGAGATTGTTGTTACCAAACAGCGCATGTTCGATATGTTGCATTACTAGTAGCAGGTAACGAACACAGATACCCTGCATAATCAGAATATAATTTCATTCAGCTCTAAACTACGAACTATGATTATGAAATATTTTTATTCAACAATAGCGTGTGATTATAGTAGTGTTGCACCAGAGCGTGATTTTTGTTACAAATGCGTGAGACTCGCGCCAAATGCGTGAGAGCTGACAGGTATGCATTCCTATCGTAAAACCAGTACAACACACAAACTCGTATAATAATATCTCTATATTAAATAGATGTACGTGACTTTACCTGGTACGCCTGTGTTTTGAAGACCACACGATTTGCAGCAGCGTCGGCGAACGACTTCTTGGTAGCAGTAAATTGGTTCATTGGTAACAAAGGTTTCACAAGTCTTATTAGAAAACACTATTCCGGGCTCGTCACCAAACGGACACGTTTCTGGAAATGAAGAACTCATTAAAAGAAAAGAGAATGCGAAGAACTCTTACCTGACAAAAGCCAGCAGCATCTAATCTTATCAAAAACTAATTCCATAAATAGTGTGCAAGTATTCCTCAGATTCATGTTTTGAAGACAAATTTGTAATTGTTGAACGCGAAAAGAACAAATATTTATGTATTTATGTATAATCTTTTGAACGTATTTGATAAATGTTTGTTTGTACCTTGGTGTACCAAAGGTAAAGGTGAACAGCTGTACGGTACGGCATATGATGATATATACATACAGCAGTCAATATAATTGTAACAAGATGGTGAGTGTACATGTACATAAATACAAAGACACAAAATATACACAGAATATCAGCCAGAGGATTTGGAAGTATTCAGAATTAAACTACAAAATATAGCAAGTTTTCTAAGAACACCAGCTTTGTAGAGTTAAATAGTTTATAAAACTTATATATCTTTGATTTAGACTGACAAAAATATGTTAAGTAACGATTTCGTTCATTCTTGAAAAACATACATGTAAATATATAATGAAACTAATCTCCGATATCGTAATTATTACACAATGAACATATTCTATTTTGTAGTGGTAATTTTTTCCATCTACCCGTTTCAGTTGGAAGATTATGGTTTGATAATCTAAAATGTAATAATGGTCACCAGTGTTTTCTCTCTATAAGTATAACTGTGGGGTATGTCTCAAATTCAACAGTATTTTAAAATCATTTATAATTCAAAGCTTTGGATGCGTTATCAATATAAGTATACCATGATTGTAAGGTTGTACTAATATATGCGTTATCAATATAAGTATACCATGATTGTAAGGTTGTACTAATATATGTTATCAATATAAGTATACCATGATTGTAAGGTTGTACTAATATATGCGTTATCAATATAAGTATACCATGATTGTAAGGTTGTACTAATATATGCGTTATCAATATAAGTATACCATGATTGTAAGGTTGTACTAATATATGTTTTCAATATAAGTATACCATGATTGTAAGGTTGTACTAATATATGCGTTATCAATATAAGTATACCATGATTGTAAGGTTGTACTAATATATGCGTTATCAATATAAGTATACCATGATTGTAAGGTTGTACTAATATATGGAAGTCTTAGTAATATCATTGCACTGTGATAACCATGTATGTGTACAGCCAACATCATCTAAAACAGCTTTAACATACATAATCCATGTGCTATTTTTAACATCATTCAGTAATAATGTGTACGCCAATAATAACAACTTGGACTGTTTTCCAGTTAATTTTACAGTAATATATTCCGGGTAACGTTCACAGGTAATAGCCATATTATAAACTGGTTACATCATTTTTCAATAAATTGGTTTTTTTTAGGTGTCACTCGATACAAATATTATGGCATCTACCTTGTAGAATAAAAAACATAGCCTTTTTGTGGTTGTGTGTATAACTTGTTGCTTGGCTTAGTCAATATATTCTATTTGTGAAACATATTACAAAGATATTTATAACTTTCTACGTTATCAAGTTTTAATTTTCTAAGGTAAAACTCCTTTTTGTAATCTTTCTTGTTGCCACTAAATATTAAGACTTTTGTCTTTTTACAATTTACTGTTAGTTTCCATTTCGTGCAATACGAATCGAATACATTTAGAGAGTTTTGCATATCTTGGTAATTATCTGCGTGGAGTAAGAAAAAGAACAATTGACATTGACACTGAATATTTCGTCTATGCCTATGTCATGGCAGTCATTCATTTTAAACATATCTTCAATATCATCCAGCAACAAGGAAATAACAAAGGGGATAAATGTTCACCTTGTCTTACACCAACACAGTGTGTAGCATTATGCGATTGTTGTTTTTCGTTTGGTTTTTAATTGTCTGTGTGTTGTTGGTGTTGTCTTTTGTTGTTGTTAATTGTTAAGCTATTCTCGGATTTTCACGTTTCCTCCTGCTTGATGGTATACCTAGGTTTTCCAGTTAGTTAAAATTCTGAAACTATTTTATTTGTTCTAGTGTTGACCACCCTATAACAATGAGTGGTGCATTACATGTATATAACATGAAATAACACACACACCACACACACACACACACACATACACACACAGATATACATACACACACACACACACACAAAATCCTTGCTACCCTAATAATAGCAGTTTGGCGTTAATACCTGCAGGTAATGGCCGCATGTACATCCATATATTAATCTCTTACAGACACAGTAGCCAAACTACTATTATTATTCGAAAATTAACTAATCAATCAGGAATGATTATCGGAGTTTAAACAACACTGCAGATCCGACTGCGTAGTCTTAGACTATGTGTTAATGATGAATCTTTAAATACCATTACTTTTGTCACTCTTGCTATTGTTTTTGATTTAATGAAGTCCATGTATTTTTTGTGTACTTACCATCAATACTGGGTGCATCTGGAGAATACACACACAGGCCATTTATACACCACTGGAAATATAGCAAAATTGTATTACAATAGCGTACAGAAAGGAAAGAAATATTTGTTTAACGACACCTCAGCACATTACGCCTATTTGGTGTCTGATATGTCCTTCATAATGTTAACAACCAGCAAACCTGTTTTCTGTCATTATTTTTTACCACAAGAATGAATCCATTTTCCCAAACACAAAATGTGGACATATTCTTATCCACGAAACGACTCTCTGTTGCATAAGTCTGGATCTGGACCTAGAATTTCAACCATGAAACACCACTATGCGGTGTGTAATGGACATACCTAAAATTAAATTCGACATATGATCAATATTGATTGAAGGAATTAATAGAAACAGTTATTTATTTTAATGTACAGCATAAGTGGGGCTTAAGTTGTTATAATACAATATTTATATATAATTAAACAAATTTATCTCGATGAACCGAAATGTTTTTAGCCACTCCTAAACCCCATTTGCCAAACTGACGTCATTTGGAAATCACCTGATTCAAATAATAGTGAATGAAAGTTTGCATTCCTACTCAACATAAGTCTCCATGACGTTTACACAAACAATACTACATACATATTTAAAGGTAAACAAAACAAATTGAGACATATATTGTTAAATTATGTATATTATATACATTTAATTATATAATTTCACCACAATTACCTTTTGGTTCATGCAAGTATGCACATCGTTTTTATCGTTTCATACTTGCATGAAGCAAAACATAATTGTGGTCAATTCTTAAATGAACGCAAACAAGTAGCACCTCTCGATTGCCGTAATGTGTATAAACGCAAAGAAAATTTTATTATTTCTAAGTAAATAACAAAAATATCTTAGAAAACATTTACCATCAAATTATATAGATTAAATCTCATTTTTAATACAGGTGTTAAGACAAAATGCTAGAACAGCCAATGTATGTAGCTTCACTTGCATTGTCACTGAGGTAATCAATAATGTAGTACACGGAGATCAAAGGTAGAATTGTGTGTGATTTAGTTGGCTGTTCTACCAGTTGCCTTCATATCTGTATAGAAAGAAGATTTAACCCTCGTTTAAATCAATGTCACGAATTCCGTCTCACCTTGTTATCACCGCACGTTGTCCCTCTAGCCGCGTCATACATAGAACAATAAGTGGGTTTCTCTGGAAGCCTGCAGTACATGGAATAACATATTCCATTGATACCACCCTTTTTTAACGTAAGGCCCTGAAATAATATGAAAATAATACCATTTATTCATGTAAAATTGACATAATTTTAAAATAATATGATTTTTAAATGCAATACTCTGAATTATTAAACTGCTACTGTTGGCATTGGTAAACATATTAAGACCCTGCTGTAGTATTAAAATAATAGCCTTTCTTAAGTCCAATCAGAGGAGTAACACGAATTATTTACCTGTTCATGGATTAGTATGTTACGTATTGTTGGGAAAAATACATACTAGTAAGTAATGTCATTATGGATATCATCATCAATATCAATATATTCTGCTTGCTAAGCTGACTGATGATGACATACCGAGTGAACGTTCAACATTTTGTATTGCATGTTTCTTAGCAGTCAATCAATCAGTCCTTTGGAAAAATTGTGTCACTAAAGTACTATATGAGCTTGAGCGTGTATAGCACCAAATTAAATTGCATAGCCGACAATAAAAGCATATGTGGCTAAACCTGCTACACGAAGCGTTTTAATCAACATACGTACTATGGCATCAGTTTTAGCCGAACATTTCTATGAGTTTCTTTTGCCATATAGTTGAGTACAATATGGAATGCAACCATTGTAACCATTGCATTGTCAAATTCGTTGGGTTAGTGCCATTGTGTTTCGTTAGTATGAACAATTGGTCATTGGGCAGTAACCAGCATGACGTCAGTGGGCTCAACCCACTCTATCATGGAATTTGAAACATTGCCCTTTTAAGTCATTAACTTTAGGAAATAAATTAATATAGTTTTGTAGGAGGCAAGATGGAGCTGCATTAATACCATGCATAACAATTAACCCATTTTGACTTAGTGAAGTTTAATGGTTTTGATGTCGGACATTGATCAAAGAAATCAAAGATGCCAACTTAACATTATCAATGCAACATTATATCAATAGTATATAGGGACCTTTGATTAACCAGTTTTTTTTACCGCGTCGTCGGTAAAACTGAATTTGCGACGGTATAACCAGCATGAACGTCCGCAAATGATCAAATACAACATAGTTATCCCAAACATATCATCTGAATGTTTAAAATTTTTCAATATTTTTAAAAGAAAAACAAATGTTACGATTTGCATCTAAACCACCACCAGTTCCCTCCCAATTAAACAAATAGGCTGTCATTATTTGTTGTTGACACAATTAAACTTTACATCAGGGCTACAAATCTCCCAGAGTTATCCCATGAAGTGACAGACCAACTGTGTAGTGGGTGTTGTGTCAAACCACTGTAGCTGATCTTGGCTCGTGGACTAAACGCCTCTCTGCAGGCCAGCTGATGTGTAACATGCTACTTGAACAGTCAGGTACACACTATACAGGACATTTTGGAAAACCGCTCAAGCTAATATCATCTGTGTGAATTTTACATTAACACGCGATAGTAATTATTGTACTAAATTTCACAATACGAAAACGAAAAACATCAATACCTGACAGAGTTCTGATTCTGGACCGCGTATCCTTTTACACTGATCATCAGGGCTGTAAATCTGTCCTGGCAAGTCGAGGGCCAATGGAACATCAACTGTTGTTACCTTTTGTGTCAAGCATTTTACTCCATAGCTGAGATACAAATGAAAAAAACAACAAACAACATTACATCTGAAACTTGGTACATAGGTCTGCAGACATATCCACTTATACATCATCTATTCTGAAATCCCATTAAAGCCACAGGCTCATTCTCAGAGAGTAGAGATACCAATCAGCCTCTCTTCAATCACCTCATTAACATATTTATCAGCCCATGTAATCATGCAATCTAGTCAGTGCAACCACTCAACCAACTAGTCAACAAGCCAACCAGCCAACATCGAACTACCCCAGTTATAGTCCGTCTGCTTTAAATGTGAACGGAATATAACTCTATAATGAGATTTAACCTGTGCTTATTCATGGCAATTTGTAACGAAACGTAAATTTACACTGACACTTAAACGTTTTTATTCGAGCTGATATGCGTTTGAAACACAATAATACATTTATATGGTTTAGGACTATTCATTATTGCGCTACTTGTCAATTCATCGGTTACCTTTTGACGCAAACTGACGGTAACCAGTTTGCTAACCAGTCACCATGTAGTCACACAACCACTCAGTCACCATCTAAACAGTCAACCACTCAGTCACCATCTAACCAGACAACCACTCAATCACCATCTAACCAGACAACCACTCAGCCACCATCGTGCCAGACAACTACTCAGTCACCATCTAATTAGACACCAAATCAGTCACTATCTAACCAGACAACAATTCATTCACCACGTAAGTAGACAACCATGCAGTCACCATTTCGGTAGACAACCACTTAGTCACCATCTAAACAGACAACCACTCAGTCACCATCTAGTTAGACAACCACTCATGCACTATCTAACCAGACAACCATTCAATCACCATCTAGTTAATATAACACATACATGTATACACCATCCATTGAGCGGCCATCCAGGTGTTTGTGTGTGTGTGTGTGTGTGAGAGAGAGAGAGAGAGAGAGAGAGAGAGAGAGAGAGAGAGAGAGAGAGAGAGAGAGAGAGAGAGAGAGAGAGAGCGAGCGGGTTGGTGGGAACTTACCTTGTTTTGCATTAGTGATGTCAACAGATTCTTGAAGTACGAAACTGAGCAGGACGAGAACAGCCAGGGGTTGGTCATGTTAGGATCTGTTCTAGATCCGCTAGTAGCAGCCATGATGTATTGGTCTTCTCCTGTGCATGTGTTGGTATCACCATCGTGTTTAGATCCCAAACTGAATAACAAATAAAACAAACATCAACCTTAAAACTATAGCGCATAGATTTATTAATCATCAGCTATTGGATGCCAAACATTTGATAATCTGAACATATTGTCTTAGAGAGGAAACCCGCTACATGTTTTCCATTAGTAGCAAGGGATTTTTTATATGTCCCATCCCACAAACAGAATAGCACATACCACGACCTTATATATATACCAGTCGTGTGGTACTGGCTGGAACAAGAAATAGCCGGAAGGCGATCGATCCCAGATTGACAGTGAATCAAGCGAGCGCTTTAGATCTCACTACACAGTTCACTTCCGGGTAAGAGTTCGTTGTTCATGGTCCACTATAGTTCCTAATTGTGACACATGTTATGGTTCACATATTCACTTCCAGGAATTGGGGTATGTCACGGGGATCCTATAATACCCGTAACTGAATAAAACACGATTATCCAAATATCTCTTCTAACTGTATATCTATTAGATCTCTCTGTATCGGGCAGAAACGCTGCCAGGGGAACTTAATTAATAAAGGAATTACAACTCTATTCTTAACTGGTTAATTTTTAATTAACCCTTAAATACTCAGTCAGTAACCTTGTAATACAGAATTAATACTGATACATATCACAATAAAGACAATAACCTACAGTTTACCTAGGTCCTCTAGGATGACCGGCTAAGCTTTATCATACCACATACTCGTATAAATATATTAGAACAGTGAAGCCTACAATTTACTTCGTCAGATTACCGGAGACACTGTCTAAAGAATATTGGTATAATACAGTATTAAAATATTTAAAGTCACATCAATCACATCAAGGTTATACAACAGAGCAGAAAAATATATTTACCAGTCCGGTCGGACACGTTCTCCTGGAGCCTTCCAAATATTTCTCCCCGATATATCTAAAATCTTATCTATTTATTCAAAAATCTCAGAGACAGCGAATATCGCCTGGGGGCACAACGCGGTACCTCACCTATCATGTGATATTGCCACAACTCCCAGAGACGGTATTTTTTTTCTTAGATGGCCAGACTTACTGTCACCTAGTTCGCCAGAAATACCCCGGTCGTAAACCGCACTACCGGAGTTATTACGTAACTACTGGCCACATGGCCTCCACACCTGGTCTAAGTTTGTATTAGGGGGTACGGTCGCGTGGAGGTATTACGTAACCAAGCTGCAGACGACCCTCTAAAACAATTAACATCGCCACAGGCGAAAAGATAAGAGCATGTTCCGTCACAGGGTAGAATTTAAATAATATATATATTTAATGGTAAGCCATGTCTGTATTTTGCCCTTTTTATTTTGTAATATTGTGCATTGACTTTTGGGACATGGGTGTATAGCGCAATAGACAGCCGGAATGAATCGGTTAATGAATCACCTGTTCGGACCAGTGCAATCGGAATACATGTCCGTAGGAACAGATGTCTGCCCGGACTTAATCTCCTAGGAGTACATGTTCGTAGGAACAGATGTCTGCCCGGACTTAATCTCCTAGGAGTACATGTTCGTAGGAACAGATGTCTGCCCGGACTTAATCTCCTAGGAATGTAGGAATGCAAGTCCCAGGACTTACGTTCCTTGAGAATACTAGTCTGACTGCTAGGATATCAAGTCCGGGCCGGACTTGCATTCCTGGACAATCAAAATATAAGTCCGGTAGTACACATACAAAATAAATTATAATCTAAACAAAACAAAAAGCAGTTTCCTTTCTGGTTTATTTATTTAACTTAGGATGCTGGCGCCTCTCGTTATTTAAATATACTAAAAGGCAAAAGTTATTTTGACATGGATTGTTTGGAGTAATAAATTTATGAATGGATTTATGGGTGTAAACCAGAGAAAATGTGCATGAAACAGCTCGAAGAAATGCAACCAACTAGTTGTTGCAGCAATTGCATACTTTGTGCAAGAAACATGAAATATTCAGGAAAAATCCTATCCAGTGTTCACCATAAAAGTCATAGGGATGCTTGAATCTGGGACCTTGCAGCGTGACGTCGCACGTCAATTCAACGTCCACAGAAACACCATATGGCACTTATGGCAACGATATCAACAAAACAACGAGGTCAGGGACCGTCCCCGTAGCGGCCGACAACCCGTGACAACCCCTCACCAAGACACATGGATCCGAACCACGCATCTGCGAAACAGGTTCCAGCCAGCAACCCTCACAGCCCGTACCATCCATGGCAACAGAGGTGTATCAGAGAGGACAGTCCGATGACGTCTACGCATCTACGGCATCCGTGTTTCCTTCTCCACAGATCTGACAGCAGGACACGTGTCTACAGACGTCAAGGTGAACGTTACGTCACGCAATGTGTTCTTGAAGGGGATCGTTTTGGAGGTGGTGGCATTATGATATGGGATGGAATTATAGCCACAGGCCAGACCCAGATGGTTGTGATTGAAGGCAATTTGAATACTGTGAGGTACCAAGATGAAATTATTAACAAATATGTTACCGTTTTTGCAACAGAACGGCCCCGGGATGACATTACAACAGGATGACATTACAACACGATAACGCCAGACCACACATTGCTAGAGTTGTGCAGCAGTATCTGAATCAGAACAATGTTGATGAGCAACCCTGGCCTGCCAGGTCCCCGGATTTGTCACCAATCGAACATGTCTGGGATGAAATGGAGCGACGCTTGCGACGTTTTGCAAATCCTCCAACAACACTGCAGGAACTCCGGCTGATCCTTTCTCAGATCTGGAATGGCAATCCCAGGAACTTTGTCCAGCGTTTAGTGGCCTCAATGAGACGACGGTGCCAGGCCTGTATGAATGCTCAAGGTGGACACACTCGCTACTGACTGTGTGGACTTCGCTTTGGGTCCCATCTAGCGACTATTGCTCGTTTCCATACATTCGGACATTTCACTTTCCATGTTATAACGTTTCATACACGGCAGTAAAAACTTATCATCAATTATCTTTGTCTTTTGTGTGTAACAATAATTTTTGCCTTTCAGTATACTTTGTATTTATTCCAATATTTTCCATTTATATCCTTTTCAAGAGTATATACACATTTTGTTGACCTTATTACATGAGCAGAACCAAGGTCTTTACTCATTGCGTGTTGTTCCAACTAATAAATGCTTAAACATTTAAAAGTAATGTTTAAAAACTCGAAAACATTTTCCATAATTGGAAGCATGTTACATGTATTAGTACTCGCAAACACATGTAAGTTTAACTTGCCCATATGATACACCAACAAAATTATCTGTTAGACATTGTGTACTGGTATTTGATAATAATAACTCAACTATAAAAATGTGGTATTTGCGTTATATAAATTTTCTTGTTATTATATAACGCGTGTACATAGGTTGTGGGGTGGAGTGGGGTGGGGTGGGGTGGCGCCAATCTAATTAACATTAGCTCCACTATTACATATGGATCTAACAGCAGCCAGTTGGAGCTCATGTCCACCAATCAAAACCTTACTTGCAGAATCATGCCAGTGATTTAAAAATAATTTGAAAACATTCCGAATTATCCTGAGGGTATACGACATGTTTCGTGTGAATTACGAATGCCTTAAAACATGTTTTATTTGATAAAATAAATAATTTGTAATGTGAAACTGAAGACTGGTTTAATTTTAACCCATCCCGTACGTATTGACTGTACTGCGGCCACTAAAATAGACTCGCCCGATATTTTTAGAATTTGTATGCTCCCAAATAACGTTATAAAAGGCTAAGTGTGATTGGTCAATATTTAAATTATTATTTACAAACAAAATGTTACCTGGACATTGGAGACTACGCAGTGTTGTTAGCAATCTGATTAAAATTAGTTCTACTGGTCTAAATAAGGCATTCGTAATTCACATGAAACATATCGTATACCCTCAGGATAATTCGGAATGTTTTAAAATTATTTTCAAATCACTGGCATGATTCTGGAAGTAAGGTTTTGATTGGTGGACATGAACTCCAACTGGCTGCTGTTAGATCCACATGTAATAGTGGAGCTAATTTTAATTAGATTTGGGTGGCGTGGTCTAAACATCCCTCTTCAAAGCAAATTTCTACTTGCCACAGTCTAGGCCTTCCCCTGCATAACTTACTAAACATGTGCCTGCTTTGTCAATTGTTCTCATTTTCAAACATTAATTTGGTCTAAGATATTACATGTCAGACTCTGGGCTCTGTGATATCTTAGTCCGAACCAACCATATCATCGATAAAAAAGATGTTAAATGGTTTTCATTAAGGTTTATCAATTAATAGAAATACCAATGACTAAGAGTGGGTTTTAACAGCTCAAGGGGCACTGACTAAAACAAAACAGTAACCCCTGAACAATTATTATACTGTCAATAATATGCATACACAATTTACACAGATACTTTTAAACAGACTAACTACTCATGACACTTTTACACTTGACAGTTTTGGTCACAATTGGCATTCAGACTCACTTTGTTTTGTTTTTTTTTTTTTTTTTTCTTAGTTTTTTTTTTTTTGGGGGGGGGGGGGCGGGACGTAGTCCAATGGTAAAACGCTCGCTTGATACGCGGTCTGTTTAGGATCGATCCCTGTTTGTGGCTCCATTTGGCTATTTCTCGTTCCAACTAGTGCTCCACAACTGGTGTAACAAAGGTTGTGGTATGTACTATCCTGTCTGTGGGATGTTGCATATAAAAGATCCCCTGCTACTGCTGCTAATCGAAAAGAGTAGCCCATGAAGTAGTGACAGCGGATTTTCTCTCTCTAACTCGTCTCTTATGCTTATGATGGTCAAGACTGTCATAAGGCAGTCAGTGATAAATAATTCCAAGTGTTTTGATGCTATTTGTAATTGTTCATCTATGAAGGGGCGGGATTTAGCTCAGTCGGTTGAGTTCTCGCTTGGGGTGCTTGCGTCGCAGGATCGAACCACGTCTGTGGATCCATTCAGCTGATTGGGTTTTTTCTCGTTCCAATCAGTGCACCACAACTGGACAAAGGCCGTGGTATGTGTTTTCCTGTCTGTGGGAAAGTGAATATAAAAGCTCCCTTGCTGCATTAGAAAAAAATGTAGCGGGTTTGCTCTGATGACTACGAGTCAGAATTACCAAATGTTTTAACAAAAAACAAACTTTGTTCACCTATAAAAGGCAATTTTTCATGCGTTTTATATTGTAGTAACTGGTTATTATAGTACTAGTTATTGCCGTAGTACTAACTATTAGAACTAAGTACAGTTTTCAAAGTTTTATTTCAGTGATTTTCATGAATCATATACATGTAATAACCAAAATATCGGAAATAAAATTCCAGCGGACTATGAGTACCAGGAAAGAAATTCCCACGGACTTAAATTCCTAGGAATACAAGTCCCACAGACTAGGAATCTGAGTAATGGAAGTCCCACAGACTAGCAATCCAAGGAATGGAAGTCCGATCGGACGAAGATCAAGAGAATCACAATTAATCGGATTGTGATTTACAGTCAAAATAGAAACTTATAATACACATTAAAAATTATCTTGGTGTATATAAAAATTGGCTTTTGCTGTTTGCCAAATGTTAATTTGTTTATGGAGTTACCAGTTTTCATATATCTTTTAAAAACAATTTTGGGCTCCATATATTTTTTTTATATTTCTTCTTGTTGAACACATGGACATATAACCCACTTTATAACTGTAGTTGCATTATATATTTTTGAAAAAAGTAAGATACTCGTCCTACATCAATATGCTAACAAAAATGTAAGACGATTACAAACACTCACTCACATGTTTGATCCACAAGTCTATGACGTAAAAAAATAATTAAGTTGATTCTCAAACTTATTAATTTTTTTTTTTAAATGACTCTGAGATTTGAACCCAAAAACATTTTAAAAGAATGATTCAATCATACACCTGTCCATCAGCCTACGAGGAAAGGCTGCCAAAACCTTACTTTTTCCTCGTGTCTTTCTGGCAGCTCGTGCAAATTTCGAGTATAACGAACGGACATCAAATCTGCCGGGCTAGTATTTGTGTCACTGTTGTAGAACGACTTTAAGTCCGGTAGGAATACAAGTCCAAGAAAACAAACAACTTAAAAATAAACCAGGTATGAAAGTCCGGGTAGGACTATGGTTCGTAAGCTATGGGGGTTCCCACGGACCTGCGTTCCTTTTACACCGGTACTACAACCAGATGCGGTCACATAGCAAAACACTGAGACGGAAATATTCTCAATTTTCGAGTAAACTTAAATGCTTATATAATGTTGTTAGTGCCACCGAGACCGCGTTCTATTGGCAATCTTCATTTGATGTTGGGCAATTTAACATGGATTTCAATGGCAGATGACATCTGTGTAGTGAGACCATATCACTGGGCTACGTACGCCGCCTCCCTCTCTCCACCCCTGCCCCATGCTTTCTTGGAACAAGACCCTGAAAGTGGCTTAGATTGTAAATAAGATCTAACAGAAATTAAGAATGTCACGCCAGGGAAGGAAAATAAAACTTGATAATCTATTTAAATCATTGAATATTAAAAATAAAACTTGATAATCTATTTAAATCATTGAATATTAAAAATAAAACTTGATAATCTATTTAAATCATTGAATATTAAAAATAAAACTTGATAATCTATTTAAATCATTGAATATTAAAAATATACTAGACACAACTTTAATATTCAAACACAACTACATTGTTTTTCATTCGATTGGAACTTATCTTTCAAGCGGCATATTCGCAAAACCTCATCTGAGGTAGGGTTTTTTTGGTGTGGAGTTTTACGAAATCTGCCGACGTATTCCGAATGCGAAGCGGGATCTAGCTCAGTCGGTAAAGCGCCAACCTGAGATGCTTGCGTCGTTGTATCAAACCACCCCAGTGGACGCGTTCTCTGATTTGGTTTTTCCCCGTCCCAACCAGTACACCACGACTGCTATATCAAAAGTCCTGTTTGTGGGTGGGCTTAAGGAAAACAAACTTTAACGTTTGTTTCAAATGCATCGAATACCTCACAATATGTTCGGCATTTGAGATATGAATGGATGAAAGGCCATTTGAAAGCTAGAGTTATCTGTAGTGAATTTTAAAAAATGTAACAATAATCTTGTCTTAAATATACACCCTAAAGGCTTATATAGATTGGATGCGGCGCGTGCTTGCGGTCCGGGTTAAAACAAAATCAAAATACACCAATGAGAGCGTCTAGAAAGGATGCGTGCAATGCGTGAAGCTATGCTTCCATTAATGCGGCTGTGGTCCGCGTGTGTCCGATTGCGGAGCGGACGCTTGCGTGTGTTGTGTTTCAATTAATGTGGCTACTGCCTGCGATTAGTCTAGTTATGACATCCTTGATGCAACAACTGTAACAGCACTTATTGTTAGAACAAGAGCGTATTATGATAGTCCTATATATAGTCCTATCACATACTTTACATTTATCATATAATATCTTACATTTTCAGTGCAATCAAAGTATGTGATATTTTTCAGACCACATACTTTAAAAATGTGATAACTTTGAAATTAGATGTAAATTAATCGAGGTCACGGCACTAGGTTTATTGACATTTAAGCAAACGTGCTAGGGTGACCCTATAAATGACGTATGCATTCATAGTCATCACATTTTATTTTGATATAAGGACATCCAAAATGACGTCATTCGAATTTGACGTGATTTCCATTCAAAAAGACACCGCGCCACATATTCTTACGTCATTTGAATATCTAGTAACGACGGATTGGAATTGTAGTTGCGTGTACAGTTAACAAAAACAAGTTGTATTAAGCTTGAGGTTATATGATAAAGATATTATTACCCTCGTGTATTTCGGTTTCGTCAATATCTCATATATTAGGAATAAAAATAATGTATTATGCTCGTCAGAGGCTCGCATAATACTATTTTTATTCCTAATATATGATATTGACGATACCGAAAAACACTCTGGTAATAACTCTCTCTCTCTCTCTCTCTCTCTCTCTCTCTCTCTCTCTCTCTCTCTCTCTCTCTCTCTCTCTCTCTCTCTCTCTCTCTCTCTCACGCACGCACGCACGCACGAAGCAATGAGTGAAAATATGTTTTTCACACATCACATCATGAAATGGTCTATTTATTATATACATATTTCCTAATTTTTGACAATATCTTTCGCTCTTTGGTAATATCTTTCACTTATCCTATCGAAAACACGTAACGTCATGATATATTTCTTCCTATGGAACTTTGCCAGAAAATTTACTTTACCATAGACTTTTAAAAAGAAATTTGATTAAAATTTATCTTTATTAACATTTATTTAACAATACTGCGGTGAAAACATACCTGACAAAGCGATCATCTAAAAACTCCCACAAAAACAAAACGAGTCGAACGCTGTTAAATTCTTACACTTAAACTCGATGACACTACATTGTGTCATCATTATTTAGCTTCGTATTCAATTTGTTTTATATATTTTATCGTAATTGCACTTCGTATCCCGTTTTTATAGGTACAGTTGTTTAAATTACATTTTTTATTTTTCAAATACGATCAGATGCATTGGTAATCATTAAACCGGCCTCGGTGGCGTCGTGGCAGGCCATCGGTCTACAGGCTGGTAGGTACTGGGTTCGTATCCCAGTCGAGGCATGGGATTTTTAATCGAGATACCGACTCCAAACCCTGAGTGAGTGCTCCGCAAAGCTCAATGGGTAGGTGTAAACCACTTGCACCGACCAGTGATCCATAACTGGTTCAACAAAGGCCATGGTTTGTGCTATCCTGCCTGTGGGAAGCGCAAATAAAAGATCCCTTGCTGCCTGTCGTAAAAAAGAGTAGCCTATGTGGCGACAGCGGGTTTCCTCTAAAAACAGTGTCAGAATGACCATATGTTTGACGTCCAATAGCCGATGATAAGATTAAAAATCAATGTGCTCTAGCGGCGTCGTTAAATAAAACAAACTTTACTTTTTTGGTAATCATTAAATTTAAATACGAAGAACCGAGACAAAGGGAGATAATTTAATCGTGCACTTTTACAAAAAAGTAAATACGACTTCTATATTTTCACAGTAGCTAAAATACAGTGAAAATATGACTTTTCACCGGATATGACTTTTATGGTTTTCGTAGATCTATATATTTCATTGCTATGTATATAATATAATATAATATAATATAATATAATATATATATATATATATATATATATATATATATATATAGACACACACACGTACTAGTATATATAAGTGTGACAACATTTTACAAGCTATAAAATAAAACAGAATAAATAATTTAACAATATTAGAATACTACTACTGGTAATAACAGTAATATTAATCATGTATGGTGTATATGCCCAAAACGCAAGTCGCAAACGCATGAGACGCAACAGTCGGACCGCACGCACGCGCCCCGTCCACTCTATATTTGTCTTAACTGACCTGTGTCCAAGTTCATGAACCGCAGTCAGTATCCGCTGAAATCCTCTGCCATCCTCGATTACTGAAGTGCTTCGTCCTGACGGTTTGCACATTGTAGACAAGTAAGCGATTCCTAAGGAGTAAAAGAAATGAAATATAGATTCTCCGCAAAGAGCTGGTCAATTTGTATACCCAGAAGCCATTAGCACATTAGTTTTTTTGAAATCAGCTTTATTCGAATTTTATTTACTGGACTTTCTCATTTCAGTGTATATATCCAAATAGTTGACTGATTCTCACCTGGCACTGCAATTAAATATTAAAATATAAGATAACTTCTGGGGATATAGTTTTAAAAAGGGATCACTGCATCGTACCGTGTTAGACGCTTACAATAACGTGAATATCTTTCACTTTTTTCTATAAGAAACAAACCTTCTGATTATAATACATGGAGTTGAATTTACTGTATTTTAGCACTATACCGCAGTCACATGTACACCAATAGGTGTATGGAGGGATATAGACACAGGCAAACAGACACGGTAAAAATGGGCGATATATATATATATATATATATATATATATATATATATATATATATATATATATATATATATATATATATATGATTTAAGCAGTTGTTTCTTTCTAATGATGAATTGAAACATGAAAAGGAAGTTATTTCTTAAAAATTGTTTTAAATATATATATATACATATATACTGTATACTTGTTTTCTTTTATAATTATGTACATACTGTATATATACTGTATATATATATATACACACACACATATATACATACACATATACATATACACCACACACATATACACAAACACACACACACACACACACACACACATACGTAGGAGGGAGAGAGAGCGAGACAGAGAGAGAGAGAAACACTAACCAATTCTGTTTCTTGCTTTAGTCCCATCAGCAATAATCCTGTACAAATCATACCTAAATGACACACAAATTACATATATTTTAAAATATGGAGACAAACATTGAATACTGACATGTACTAAAGATTCTCTAAACTTTAATAAACTGTACATGAAAATTATATACTAACATAATTTGGAACATAAAATTGATATAACAGGTTTCTAAGTTAATGTTTTTATTTATTGTTTGTTGATTTCGGGGGTTGCAATTTTGAGTAAAATGGAGGAAGTATACCATATGTGATAAATTTCTGATACCAGTGTCTAAGGCAATGGTGTAAAATTTACACAATGTTGCTCACGTTGTCACATATATTAAGTAGCCACCTGTTTTAACAGGTCACCTGTTTATTCTCCTAAATAATCTAACTTGTCCTGTAATAAAGCTACGAACTAAGTATTTTATAGTATATACAGCAGGTGGAAACAAGCAACAAAACCTCATTCCTAGTTCCCAGCCATTTTTGGAATTATTGACACAATTTTAGTTACATTCAACTATGTGGGCTATCTGTGCAGGAACACAATTAAAGATTAAAGGTCATGACCTCGGGCATCGGAAGATGCCAGTAATATATGCATTTGCCTTCGAACCGGAGGGAGGCGGGATTTTAGTTCAATCGGTTGAGTGCTCGCATGAGGTGCTTGATTTGCAGGATTGAACCACCTCAGTGGATCCATTCAGCTGATTGGGCATTTGTCTCGTTCCATCCAGTGCACCACAACTGGTCAAAGGTCGTGGTATGTACTTTCCTGGCTGTGGGAAAGTGCATATAAAAGATCCCAAGCTGCTAATGAAAAAATATAGTGGGTTTCCTCTCTAAGTCTATATGTCTTACTTACCAAATGTTTGACATCCAATAGCCGATGACTAATTAATCAATATGCTCTAGTAGTGTCGTGAAACAAAACAAACAAAATCGAACAGGATTGGGTGGGGGCAATGTGCTACTTTTAGAGATCGGGGCGGGGCAATGTCCACCTGCTCTACCTCTCGCTTCCAACAGCAATAAAAACCTAATTACGCACATTTGTGGCCTTAACCTTACCTTGTAAACAGCATCACGTGATCATTGTCAGGCAGTGACGTGTTAGCAACCCAGGCTTTCAAGTCCTGCAGTGCTGTTAGAGAATTCACCTCACCACCTGATAACGTCATCAGAACACTGTTTTCTGTCCAAGGAGCTTGATCACGAGCCTGTTAATTCATTTTTAAAGAAACAGTCATTTATAGCTTGCAATAAAAAAATATATCATTTGCCTAGTTATTGTTCATTTCCTTATTAAATCGCCGCTAAGCCATTTTGAAAATAAAGGACCGTTTCTAAGCTGTATGTCTATGCTGAGTCATCAAATTAAATCCCATAGACGGCAATAGTAACATGTTTGGCTAAAGCTGACTGTGGAATGTTTCAATCAGCATAAATATAAATACTACAACCCCAAACCCTTAAAGAAACTCAGAATAAAGTAGGGATTAAGCTACTAGGTGTAGACACAACGGGACGCGTCTTTTACTACCGTGGTTTCGCGCAAACAAAAAGGGGAGAAAACATTTGCATATTAAAGTTGTGATCAACTTGAATAGTTTGATTAATATAAAGTGCTGATATGTTAAAGCATGATTAATTTTGAGATATAATTATGTTTCGTTGCACATATACACACCTCTGCTACGACGTAACCCGTCAGTCTAATGACCAGACGTTCATCCAAGCCAGTTATACTCTTGTATCGAAGGTTTACCTGAAGATCAAAGAAAATAGTAAACAGAAGCACCATATAGTAGAAATAAACAGAAGCAAAATTGTGATCCACAAAAACCTACTCTGAAAACACAGTTGTGATGAAAATGTTTTTTATTTTCTTGTTCTTTTTCTTTTCTTCCTTATATCCAATGAGAACAGCATGGTTGATATTAAAAAGAATCTATGACTTACAAATGTTCATACTACAACTTATTATGACCACCTAATAATGGAAATAAACTGTAGTACCAGGGCCGTACCCTCCAGGGGGCAGGGGCGGAGATGCCCCCCCCCCCCCCGAGAATCTCACTTTTTTTTTACTGCAGAAAATAACATTCTAATCTCAGGTTTAATTTGTATAGTGTTCTATTTTCACTCTAAAAAAAAAAAAACCCAATAATAATAATAATATTAATAATAATAAATTGAAAGTAAATTTGAAAAGCAATAAAACGTGTGCTTGCGGTTCAAATAATTAACTGTTATTATATGTGGAATTTTATCGTTTTGTAATTTTATTTAATAAAAATGACAGGTTTTTAAAAATAATTACAAAAATACGATATTTACTGACAAGTGATGCAATTACTGTTATGTCCCTTATCAGAACTCTTGTCCCTTATCAGAACGTAGCGGTGTGCTAAAGCGCTCGCTTGATTCGCGGTCTGTCTGGGATCGATCCCCGTCGGTGGGCCCATTGTGCTATTTCTCGTTCCAGCCAGTGCACCACGACTGGTATATCAAACACCGTGGTACGTGCTATCCTGTGGCATGGTGCATATAAAAGATCCCTTGCTACTAACTGAAAATGTAGTGAGTTCCTCTCTATGACTGTGTCAAAAATGACCATAAATTTGACATCCAATAACCGATGATTACTAAATGTATGTGCTCTAGTGGTGTCGTTAAACAAAGCAAACTTTCTTGCCCTATAACGTACTGATACAAATCAATTCTTTTTGCTAATAACATTAAAAAGTTCTAATTAAATCAATATCTTGTTAAATTGATGTATTTAATGTTGAATTATTAAAATGCAAGTTCAAATGAAATTTTTATTTGAAAAATATAATAATTATATAACGAATTATCAAACATGTTTAGAGTTGCGACCCTTTTTATTAATTTAAAGTACCCACTTAATTTGCAAGAAAACCGCATATTATATAACATGATATTTGATATCATGATATGTCATTAATACGTTGTATAAAAGTAGAAGTTGTTTTTAAAAGAATTAATCGTGAGATGCACAAAAGTACTTGTATTTTGAAACATTTTGTTACATCGGAAACATGACGGGTAACACCATTTGGATTCATTTTATAAATATTTAATTATTTTTAAAATAGATTTTCGCTTTAGTTATGCTTGTGTCGTCTTAAAGAAACACTACTCACGTAAAAATTCACGTTTTAGTTTATTTTGTTTATTTTTTATTGACATGCTACTTAATTTCAAAATACCCCGTTCATGAAGTAGGCGAAATATTCCCGAATGTCTTGAAGTGCATGGACTCTTCTTGTGGCCGCAGCTAACGATGAATCTGTGCGATTATAGTGTCTGAAAATAAATATAATATTATATACATTTAATGTACAACCAAACCTTCTGAAGTGATTTCTACCATTTGGTTCGCACCTGCCTAATGCTAGAGTCAAACTACCAACTGCCAGCACAAAGTTCGTCAACGTTCTACCCTCACGACTTCCTCGACTGTCAAGTTGCTAGTCTGAACGCTTTTACAACTCGATTCTCATTTATAACACATTAGTTGTTAATCTGAGCACACCCGTCGTAAGTCGGGAGTTGGGGAAATTGCAACGCAACCATCGCGTTGGCCAACTGTGTCGTAACAGTTGACAGTCTAAGCCTAGCATTATAGGCTACGATTGTCCAGTTGCTAGTCTGAGCGGTCTTGCAACTGGATTCTTTCAAATATAACACATACGACTGATTGGTTGTTACTTTGAGCGTAACTGTCTAAGTTGGTAGTGGTTGAAATTACAACGTAACTGTCGAGTTGGCATTATTAAACACTAAAACGAAAGGAAAGGAAAGACACCTAAGAACATTTTAAACTTTAGTTATTTGGTGACTTAAGTACGGGCATTGCAACGTTAAAGCTGCAGTGTCTGGTTTCAATCGTATACAATCAAGTTCTAAGTTCAAATACAAGCATAACTGCACTTTTAATTCACTCGCGAGTTGTCGTCATTAACGCACATCGTCAAATGCTTACTAGCCAGTTGGAACAATTCTCGCCATTTTGTAATACCGAGCGGATTCTAGCAGCCACTTCTTAGCAGCCAATTACGCTAGCAGCCAATTTCAGCAGACACGCATGGCGACGTTCTAAACACCGGACTAATACGCCTTTTATAATGTGTGTTGTGGTGTGGTCTATACGACACTAGCTGGACATTCTATATTACCGTAGTACAGAATGATTTTTAAAGTGATACTTCAGATATTATAAAAGTGCTTAATAAAACGGTTAAGTTGTATTTATATGGATATTAGTAACAATAAGACTGAAAATGAGTCTTGGTTGTTATTTTGTTTTTGTGTTGTTTTTATATAAAAATACTCTTTAAAACTCTAAAATTCTTAAGTTGTAGTGAATAATAAAAATTAGCATAACAGTGTGTTTAAAAGTGTAAAATGCAGGTAACAATCGAAAGGCGTACGAGTTCGATGTTTAGATCGTCGACATGAGTGTCTGCTGAAATTGGCTGCTAGCGTAATTGGCTGCTAGTAATTGACTGCTAGAATCCGCTCGGTTTTTATAATGCAACAATAGCCGAACCGTACTATTTTTAGCCCGCCAAAAGTGTCCCACTTTCAAAATACTGGGTTTATTTTTAACTTGGAAAAGCCAGTGTTGTGAAACTAATTCGGAGTGCGGCGTCTTATATGAACCAAACGTAATGGGATTTTCTGTTCTATATGCTTAAATAATAAAAATATTCCAGGGAATGCCGCTTTAAGTCTGTAGAGTGAGAGAGGAAACGAGCTTCAGTCACAAAAGCTTCTACCTAAAAGAACAAATAGCAATGGACAGAACAACGGGATAAAACAGTATGGAATATAACACAACACAACACACAACACAACACAACACAACACAGAAACGTACAGAAAAAATAAACACAGAAAAAAAAAACCCAAATAGAGTACATTATACAAAATAAACCTCGACCCTTACGAAAACATTTTGGCCCTCGGGTTGGAATTGACTTATCAATTCATCACAATGGTGATAGATTCCATTATTCTTTAGTAAAACGGGAACCTTCACTGATACTTAAGCACGTGCACGGTACTTACCTTTGGTAAATTGAGTAGTCAATAACAGTTAGGACATCGATATAGTACTCTGTTGTCGCTCGTTTCTGTCGTGCATGTGTGGAAGGATTTAACAGAAGTATGTCTTCATAGTCGGACTTTGTAACAGTATTTGAAATAATTTCTTCAAATGGAGCTGCAACGTAGATGTTTTGGGAATTGTTATATTTTGTTAATATTTACACAAATCACGCACACAGATATAGAAACAAACAAGCCAATTTCGTCTTTGGTTCTTAAAATACATTTTGCTGGTAGTACAAACCTAAGATATGCTGTCTTAAATTATAACCTAAGGAACAACCAAGCAGGTGGTAATTACTGATTTTGCTTTCAAATTGCTATTATTATACAATATAGCATAATAAAATGAGAAAATATATAAAACAAAGTAATATTCCTCAGGAGTACAGTTTTAGTTTATTTTGAATGAAAAACAAAACATACGTGCTTCTACGTAATCATCTCCGACAGGAACAATCAGCTGTTTTTCTACAATGTATTCTTCTTCATCACGTGGTGTCCCTCTACGGTCACGTGATTTGGGTTCCAGCGTATACTCCTTGCCGTGTAAAGATAAAATCCCTCTCTAGAAATACAAGAATATTTGTTTTAACACCCCGGCATTTCGTTCACTATTTGCCTGGGTACCATACATGTTCTCTCATTGCATCTGCATAACACACACACGTGTATATATTCTGATCGATTCTGAAAGTTGATCGGTTGGAAAACGGATTGTAACCGATGGTTGATGAAGTTCCAATCGATTGTCAACGTTTCTCTCACCAGAAAGTGTCTAACATTATCATCCGCAGATAACAACTTTAACTTTGAATTATTTTAACATGCCCACATACCACTAAGGTTTCAGACAGGTCTCTCCTGAATTCTGTCCCTGGGTAGCCAGGGGCACGACTCTGGACAGAAAACCAGATAATAACTACAGCATTTGAATATTTTTAACGGAATTTGTTCAGAAACTGAATTTTTAGCAACAACAACAACAACGTACCAACTGAAGATGTCGGTTGTTGTCTTCACCGAAACAAGACACGGTCATCGCCGCATCACGGGACTCGTCTTGAAACTGAGCTTCACGCTGAAACACACAACAAGATATCTTACTAAAACATGTTTGTCAAGAAACCAGCATTAAAAAACAACCAACAACAATACAAAACCCACCCAACAACATGTCTGTTATTTAATGCAATCAAATATAATTTCCCAATACATTACTGTTATGAGAGATAGTAGGCCCAATATATATATATATATATATATATATATATATATATATATATATATATATATTCTGAATTCCATATATTTATTAAAAAGTAATTTCCGTATACATTTTATATTCATAACCTCTCAATTCTAACCATTTCACAATGTTAAACTATCAGACCTGGTTATCAATCAGCAGTTCCTTGACGACCGTTTTCCTCTTCTTCGTCCCGACCTCTCTGAACACAAACAGTGGGGCATTGGAATCGACGTCATCGTTTCGGGTCAGTTCGAGAGACACAGTTTCGTTGTCCAGACGTACGGACACACCGATTCTTCTTGGAAGACGACAGCCTCTGCTTTCAGTGATACTCTGTTCGGAGATTTGGATATATGCGATGTCAGCTGAAGGAAACAAATTGAAAACTTAATAATAATAATAATAATAATAATAATAATCGTCGTCATCATCATCATCATCATCATCATCATCATCATCATCATCATCACCATTTTAGTACACCTAGTCAAACCCAGGTGTCCAGAGAGGAGGGCGGGATGTAGCCCAGTGTGAAAGAGCTCGCCTGATTCGCGGTCGGTCTGGGGTCGATTCCCGTCCGTAGGCCCATCTAGCTAGTTCACCACGACTGGTATTTAAAAGGCCGTGGTATGTGGTATGTGCTATCCTATATGTGGGATGGTGCATAAAAACGATCCCTTACCACTAATGGGAACATGTCAGAATTACCAAATTTTTCACATCCAATAGCCGATGATTAATAAATCAATAATCATTAATGGTGTCATTAAACGTTAGTGTCTAAAAAAGCAAACTTGTAAACAAAGAGTGAACAGTTGATATGTAATGTCCTATACCAGACAGCACATATCACAGCCTGTGACATACCAACCGTAAAACACTTATGACTGGAGGGGGTGGGGAGCCAAACTGGCTCTTTCAATGGATTGGATCCTATGACCCATCACTATATTACAGGGTAAAGTCTTGACGTGGAAATTTAAATCGCTAGAATTTAAAGTTGTATTATCGAACCTGCAGTCTTAAAGATGCATAATGGCGGCTTCCTGTCAAAGTTATTTATTAACTTTTGCTTTGTAATATAAACACTAGGGGCCGAGTTTACGAAGTCTGTTTTCCTTAAACGCATGTATTTAAGCATAGTAAATGTGTGTAGTTACACGCGTGTAAAACAGGCTTGGTAAATTCGACCCTACATCTTCATTGACAGGCTACTTGCCAGTTTGTTTGTTTATTTTTATTTTTATTTTATTTATATTATTATTTTATTGTTGTTGTTTTGGGGGGTTTTGATTTTTTGGGGGTACAGTTTTTTGTAAGTTTGTTTGTTTAGTTTTGTTTTGTTGCTGTTTTTTGTTCGTTTTTTTTGGTTGTTTTTTGATTCGCCAATTTCATGAGATATGTTACGACCTGATAAAACAAGTATCTGTGTTTACGGTGTGGAAGCACATTCAATATGCTATATTCTCGAGTTATTTCAGCTCTCTTTTTGTTTGTCTAAAATGATTTTAATACTAAACTAGAATATATGCCATGTTTGTAATGGAGCAAAAGAAATGAACAAGTACTACATGTACCTGTTTGTATACTGTATTGAAACTGGAATGTATACCATGTTTATACATATCATTTAAATTTGCATGTATGCCACGTATGCAACTGAATAAAACAGATATACTGTGGGCTGGAGGCCTTAAAGTTGAATAAACACTTTGGTATTTGTAACAAAATGTAGATACACGCGTGTAACACGTAAACAGGTTTTGTAAATTCGGCCCATAGGTTTTAATGTTGCAACGAGTGTTGGATGTTTCCAAAACCTATAATTATGCTTATTACAGAAGATTTAAGGTAATGGGACGCAAAAATTATTGTGTAAGAATGAACATTGTGCGTAACGTCATAACTTCCTGGTTGGTGAAGGGCGGAGTACCGTTTCGTGCATTACTTCTTTCATTTTTATAAATCGTGCGTGGCAATTTTGACTTGAATGAATTCTTTTATTATTATTATTGCAAGAGATTCTATCTGTGTACTTCAAGTAACATTGGAGAAGGAGTGTTCTATATTCAAGTTCTGAACACGACACTCATCCTGTTTTTTTTTTTTTTTTAAAGAGTAAAGTTTGTTTTATTTAACGACGCCACTAGAGCACATTGATTTTGTTATCTTATCGGCTATTGGACGTCACACATATGGACATTCTGACACTGTTTGTTTTTAGAGGAAACCCGCTATCACCATCTTTGTAACGGGGAAAAAAGAAATGGACACGTGCTACATGTACTTGTGTATATACTGTATTGAACCTTGAATGTATACCATGTTTATACATATTTAAATTTGTATGTATGTCTTGTATGCCATGTATGCCATATATGTCATGTATGCAACTGCGTAAAACAGATGTACCGTGGGCTGGAGACCTTAAAGCTGAATAAACACTTTTATATTTGTAAACCAAGGTAGTTACACGTGTGTAACAGGTGAACAGGTTTTGTAAATTCGGCCTATAGGTATTACAGTTTTAGAGTGTGTGTGTGTGTGTGTGTGTGTGTGTGTGTGTGTGTGTGTGTGTGTGTGTGTGTGTTTGCGTGTGTGTTTGCGTGTGTATCGGGTACTCCCCCAAAACAATAACCGTACTGAATATTAATATAATAGAAAATGTATTGCATATCAATTTAAGACACAGGTCTAGCGATTTAAAGGCAGACGTATATCGAGTTGGCCGAGAGAGAGAGAGAGAGAGAGAGAGAGAGAGAGAGAGAGAGAGAGAGAGAGAGAGAGAGTATAGAAATAGAGAGAAAACGCCGAATAGTCCAGGGAATTATATAAATTTGCATATTGTTTTGCTCAAGTCAGTAAAATGTATTTCCTTTATATTCTTAAGACTATCCAACATTAGAAATCGATTGGTAGCATTTGAAATTCAAAATGCCCATAATTTTAGGGTATATATCGTTACTCCCAGTTAACATAGAAACAAACTTTTTGTGTCTATTTACAGTTTTGAGCTCAATGAACTCACTAATAACATTTTTTTGCTTAGCCATTTGGACATGTCAGCCATCTAGAAATTCAATATTGCAATCATTTAAATATCTTTATATATATTTTTACTCTCAGTTGACCCACAACAACAATTTAGGTATATCTTTACATTTATGAGTTTAGTGAATGAATTAGTATGTGAATGGATTGTTGTCTGACGTAGGCAGCCATCTTGAAATTCAAAATGGCAACTATTTAAATATATTTGTTCATATACAGGTATCTCTACTCCTGGTTCACATAGAAACACAATATGTTTGTATATGTACATGTTTGCACTTATGAATTTATTGGTGACATTTTTATAGTCGTCCAATAATGATAACCATCTTGAAATTAAAAATGGCCACCATTTCAGTGTATTTTTTGTATATCTTAAATCCCGCTTGACGTAGAAGCACAATTATTTATGTCTGTGTATATTTCTAGGACCATTGAATTAATTGTTGACATTTTTATAACCATCCTCCA
>NC_054707.1:71509041-71542620 GCF_016097555.1 Gigantopelta aegis | reverse complement strand
ACTTATTGATTTAATTATTTATGATTTTCCTTTTATTTATTTTTTAATTAACATATAAACTACTATTTAGTTTCAGTTTAATCCGCCTTTCCTACACTCTTTAATTTATAAATTAATTTAGTTTAATTTCCGTATTTCTTATTTACAATAGCTACAGTCGCGGCGCATCTCGATCGATATTTCGAGTGCACAGCCGGCTCTGCTGGCTGTGATGTCAGAGGTCGGGGCCAGGTCAGAGCTCGGTGTCAACACGTTCCACGTATCGATCGGTTGTGCGACACTACGAACAATATAGCATCTTTCTATACATAGTTAGGTTTCTATTTTTATGTTTTTTTCTTTCTTCTCTTTTTTTAAAATTAATTAAATAAGAACTAGTTATTTTAAACTGATTTCAATCTGTTTTTATTTTTTATTTATTCTTTCCTTTATATATATATAATATTTCAATATAGAGAATATATTAAATTACAAGGGAATTAATCAATTACATTAACACATTAAATAATTATATTAAAATATACTTTTTTTTCCATTATTGTTAAATAGATAACTAAATAAATCATTTTAAATTGCGATGTTTAAAATGTTGATGGTTTTGCACTGTTTTTATACACTACTGAAACAACTTCTAGTTACATACATTTGAATTTGTTTAAAAACAGTACATAAATATGAATACAATAATGGTTTTGATCTGAGGGGGACAGGGGAGAGAGAATGGACAGATGAAATGAATGGGGGACAAAAAGAGGAAAGATAGACAGAAACTAAAAAAGAGAGAAAGAAGCATGTATTATTTACTCGTATTGTAGATTAAGATTGGTTTTCTGGTTATACTGAAGTTTTCGTATATCCAAGCAAGCCCAGATTTTCCTTTAGGTTAACACAATGTGCAGTTATGAGATTGAAGAAAGTAGTATCAATTAATTCTCCGATTTTCAAGCAAAAAGATTCAACCATTTCTCCCAATGTTCATTACATTTGTCATACTGACAATTTTTAAAATAAATATATCTTTCTATTTGGAATTTAGTTTTCAAGATATTTTCAATGGCATTTTTGTGCAAACTTTGTTTAAGTATTTTCATGTTGTAAATGTAATATTTTATATTGACAGTTATCCAGTTTACTATGTATCTTAGGTCACCATCTGTCATTCCAAACATAACTACATTTTTGCTTAGTGGGATGCAAAGACCAGTTTTTTCAAAAATCCATTTTTTAAAACTGCTTCCCAAAGGTTTCTTACTTCAATGCAGTCGTAAAAAAGGTGTTGCAATGTCTCCGGTTCATTATTACAAAAAGAGCATTTGTTTGAATCAACATAATGTATCATATGAAGAAAAGTATTAGTAGCCAGAATTCTATGTAACAGTCTGTATTGAAACCACCTTAAAGTTGTATCTTTTAAACAATAGAAAGGTAGAGCATAGTATTTTCCCCACGTACAACAGTCGTATGTCAATCTTTTGTTTGCTTATTGTATCTGTGACTTTGGAGTTATGTTTTTTTTTATTCAACATATTGTACAGATCTTTACATCCTGCATTTGTGTTTAGTAGAATTTTCATTTTGAAAGGTAAAATTTGAATTTTAACAGATGTGAATGTTTTGTTATTAATATTGTTTAATGAACGTAGGAAAGATTTTATAGCATTTACTAATGATGCATAATTTAAAAAATTAGTTTTATATCTTTATTTATTTATTTAATTTCCTAACCATACAGTATACCCATTGCTCGGCGCATACCGATTAATATTTCTGAGGAATACCTCACTGTGTCGGCTCTGCCGTCAGAGGTCATAGTCGGGTCATGGCCTGTTATTCACGCTACACGTATTGATCGGCTGCCTGTCTTAGTCTAGTGTTATGTCTTTATTTTTATTAATCTAATTTTATATTTAATATTGTACATAATTATATTTATTCTTATAATATATGTGCCGCCTGCCCGGCCGCCCAAATTATTGTTGGGGATGGGGCGGCGGCTCATTATAACTTTTTCCCTTTTTTTTTTTTATTATGTGGTATGTGTGCCGCCGCCCGGCCCCCACATTTTATTATTATTATTTTATTTTTTTTTTTTTTTTTTTTGGGGGGGGGGGGGGGGCGGGGAGGCGGCGCCTTGTTACCGCTTTCTTTTAGCTATGTGTGTATATGTGTTTATATGTTTTATGCTATATATTGTCGTATGCTAGGGTGTGAGTGTGTTGCTCGGTTGGGGGGGGGGCTTATCTGGTAGTAATCCCCTTCCCTCCCCCTGTATTTTTTAATTTGGTCACAGTATCTTTTAAAAATTCTTTTTTTGTAGGGCGTAGGCGGTTTGGCCTTAGGTTCAGTGCAGGTTCCGGCCTCCCCTCTCGCCATCATATCGATCATATCGGAGGCCGGACTCAGGGTAGGCGTGTTCGAAACCATAGAGGTATAGGAACACGTTAAAACCGTATCTAAGTCTAAGTCTAAGGTGAGATTTATGAACAGCCCGCCATTTGTCCATCGGAAGGAGCAGGTGGGTGAAACGCATGATGATCTCTAGATGTTGAAGTTGTTATATTGAAGGTGTTGTTGTTGTTTAACATCCGAGGTGATCCATAAGGTTCCACGAGCATTCGTGAGCTTACCATCTTTGGATGGGCCACCTATACGGATGACCACTTAAGGTCAATGCTATATTAAAAAACATCAGCAGTACACGAAGAACCACTAATCGTTTGAAGCGGTTACGGTTAAGGACGACACAGATATTGAGATGTAAGAAACCCGCTGTCGCAACTTTATGGGCTATTCTTTTCGATTACCAGCAAGGGATCTTTTATATGCAACATTCCATAGACAGGATAACACATACCACAGCCTTTGATGTACCAGTCGTGCACTGGCTGGAGCGAGAAATAATTAAGGTTCAAGCACGCTGTCCTGGATACACATCTCGGATATCTGGGGTGCTGGGGTGTCGTTAAACATGCATTCATTCATTCATTCAGATATATGGGCTGTCTGTCCAGGACAGTGGGTTAGTTGTTAGTTAGTTAGTTAGTTAGTTAGTTAGTGGTTGGTTAGAGAGAAGAGGGTGTAGTGGCCTTACACCTACCCATTGAGACCTTAAGAACTCGCTCTGGGTTGGAGCCGGTACCGGACTGTGAACCCTGTACCTACCAGCCTGTAGTCCGATGACTTAACCACTGCGCCACTGAGGTTGGTTGCTAACAACAATCCGTTTATTCAAATTACATGGCCTCTTAATTAATTACAAACATCGCAACAGCTTTGTATTGAGTTTGAATTTAAACAGAATCGAGAACAAGTCAAATAGTTACATGGAGATTACCAGGAAGTTATGAAGTCCTGCTACTGGCATCTACAAAAAGACCTCCATAACTTCAACTTCGAATAGCCCATCAACTCGCCATGAGTCGCTGCGCAACCTTCACCTGGTCAGCAACCTCCTTTTTGGGGCTTAGTTGGACTTAAACCTTTTTGGCCGCAGTTCAAAAAATTTATGTTTATTTTTTTTGTAAACAGTCCAACGCAGTTTATTTTGGCAGCCTGTCTAAATTGCTCAAATCATCTTAAAACCTTTTTGGTCGAGCATTCTAATTTTATTGTTTGGACTTAAATGTTTGTAGCTCATTTTGGTTTTCGGTCTTTGACCTAACTACTAAATTCGTATTCCAAATTCCGCCTACCTCCAACTTACCCTCCCCCCTGGCCCGGACCATATAGATCGGACTTTAAATTTTTAGACCTCCGTTCAAAATTTTATGTCGAAATTACTTCTTTTTTATAATATTCTTAAATATCCCGATCCTCTCTTCTTTCTCTTATTTATTTTTGGACTGTCCTTCAGCCGAGCTGTCAGTTCATTTTATTTTTGGCTTGTAACTTTTGTTTTTTAATCCTACTAATTTCTTTTACTAATTGCTAATTTCAAAATTCTGTCCATTTTCAATTTTCAACCCCCCCCCCCCCCCCCCCCCCCCCTCATCCCAGGTCAGGCCTCCGATGTTATCGGAGGTCGGACTCGGTATGGGCGTGTTCGGGGCCCTGGTGGTATACGAACACGTTAAACTAGTTATCTATCTATCTATTTTCTTTTTGACCGCTCGATCTAATCTAGCGACCAAATTTAATGAGTAGAATTTTCTTTATTAATTAGAGATGCGCATCGAAATTTTAAAGGCCCACTATTTAATTTTTGGATGTAAATTTCAAAAATTGTCGTCTTAATTATTTTTTTCTGTCCCAGAGCAAGTTACTGGCTATCTGGAGACAGGCCCCGGGACGGACATGCTCGAAAATCTAGTGGTGTATGAGCATGTAAAAAGTATTCGCACTCGCACTCAAATAGTTCTTGAACGTTGGTGCTGTTCGTTGTCGCCGAACGCATTCCTATTTTACGTGGACGACAAGAACTGTATATTTTGTTGTTGTCTGTAATTTTGAGTAATAATAAGGCACACAATATTAAACTTTATTATTGATAGTTATATTGGTTGGCACATTTTACATAACGAATAACCCTTTAGTTGCTTCATTTATGCTTCGGTCACATATGATGCTGCCGCCGCACGGTTTTGCGGTCTGCGGTTTGTAGATGGGATTTTTACAAATCGTACGGCTTTGCGGGCTGCGGAAGCAGTGTTCACAAATGTTACGGTATCCGACACGGCAATCGTAAAAGTCTTGAAATCAAAATGCGTGAGGAGACTGCAAGGCTCTAGTTGACAAACCGCGAGGCGCCCTCATGGTGACCGCAAGGCAATCATAAGGCGCCCGCACGGTTATTTAGAAAATCGTACGGCCATCTCACGGAGGCTGCAAGACCACCGTGAGGTGGCAGTAAGGAGGCCTCACGGTTGTTGCGGCTGCCGTACGATTTTCTTGGCACACCAGACAGGGTAAAAACCGTGAGTTGACCTTGAGGTCACCTCATGGCCACCGTATAGTGACCTTGCGATATTACATGCGGCGGGGTTTCGGCCTACGGCCTTGCGATTTCCGAAAAAAAGTTTAATGTCAAATTAAAAAAATCGTAAAAAAACTTGAGATCGCCTCACGGCTACCGTATTCTACCGTGCGGCCACCGCACGGTTATGTCAATTTTGGGGACTTACGGCCGCCGCCAACACGCCGCAGGCCATTTGTGACCAAGGCATTAGCTCTTTAAAAAATATTGTATGTATTTGTGTACTGTTCTAATATTCCAAAGGTGTAAACGAATTGGCCAATATCACTTCAAAAACAAACCAATCAAGCCAAATATTATGTTTAATATAAATGTAATAATATCTTTAACAGAAGTTATAAATTATATATTATTCACGCTTCATTGGCGTATTCCTATTATACACAAAAGCACGAGCACACACACACACACACGCACACACACACATTAAATTTAGTTTATTATCCAACTAAATATATTTAGTATACATCTTTGGAGTAAAAACAAAATTGTAACTGAATTTAATGATATGAAATAATCAAAAATTATTTTACACTAAATTGCGGTTGTATTGTTTTTTGTTTTGTTTTGTGTTTGTTTGTTTGTTTGTTTGTTTGTTTCTATTGTGTAGATTTCTGACCAAAAAAAACCAAAAACGCCACAAACATTTAACACAGAGACAAAGTCATTGTCTCGTTATAAAAATGCAGGTCTAATTGGTAGTAGCATGCTACACTGATTATTTGACTATTATCTATTCCCGCTAAGTTAATATACTTTGTATGTGGTATTAGGCACGGGGGTCTACTCAATCAATTCTTTGAACAGTGGAGTCACCAAAAGTCGACGAACAAGATATGAATACGAGCAAATTTAGATGGAAACGTGCTCACTGTACACCCATTTTACGTCAGCCGTATCGCATGTCACAGCTACCTAGCCTGTCGGACAACTTCCTGATTTACACAAAGTAGTTATATTAGGTTACCAGCACTCCTGTGACGGATATAGACATTTGAAAAGGGATGTGTGAACGGTTATTGGGCTAAGCCTTAAAATGTCGAGTGCATGACAACTACTCCAGGGTGTATACTACCATATCAAATCACATAGACGACAATAGTAACATATGTGGCTAAACCTCATACCTGCAGCGTATCAATCGAAACATATACTACGGACATAAATATCATATACACATGTATTAGGAATAAAAGTTTTGTATTGTGTGAGCTTCTCTCTCTCTCTCTCTCTCTCTCTCTCTCTCTCTCTCTCTCTCTCTCTCTCTCTCTCTCTCTCTCTCTCTCTCTCTCTCTCTCTGTATACATATCGTCAATATCATATACAAATGTATTAGGAATAAAAGTTGTATTGTGTGAGCCTCTGGCATAATACATTATGTTACTACTAATATATGACAGACAGACGAACAGAGAGATGACGAAGGGAGATATCACAAAAATATACCAGTGATCAAAACATATTTTTGTGAAAGAAGAACCGGGATATCATCTTGTTGGTTATTAGACAAGTACGACTTATAAATATGAGAGAAAGTAAACATTAATGTATCGACATAACTGGGACAGAGCTAAATATGCATACGCAAACACATTTACATAACCAGATACACATACAGGCACGCATGAACATACAAACATGCATGCATGCACGCATCCATCCATCCGAGGCAGGACATAGCCCAGTGGTAAATAGTTCGCCTGATACGCGGTCTGTCTAGGAACGATCCCCGTCGGTGGACCCATTGGACTATTTATCGTTCCAGCCAGTGCGTCACGAGTGTGTATATCAAAGACCGTGGTGTATGTGTCATCCAGTCTATGGGATAGTGCATACAAAAGATTACTTGCTACTAATGGGGGGGATGTATCGGGTTTCCTTCCTAAAACTCTAGCCGGTGATTAATAAATCAATCAATATGTTCTTGTGGTGTCGTTAAACAAAACAAACTTTAAACCATCCATCCATCGATCCATCCATACATAAGTACGTATGTATCTACATACCAACCCACCCACCTACCTGCCTACATCCATTCATCCATACATACATGCAAACATACATACACATATACATAGATAGTAGATACACGCACACACATACATGTACATATAAAGTATATACATATTTACACAGCATATTTCATACTATTGCCTACGATATGCCATTCATTAATCACTGGTTGGAATAGGAAAACTCAATAGCTTCACCCAGATGATCAACGCTTCATTGTAGTCCATTTCAAACGAACGGATTGCAACCGAGCGAAAATCCCACTCGTTTGGGCAGGCACAATTTCAAAATGTCCACATGCCTTTAAATGGTGTAACCAGACCCCCATAACTTGTAAATCAAAATATTTTGTATGTGCCGTCCTTTCTTTGGGAAAGTGCATATAAAAGACACTTTGCTGCTAATGGGGAAATGTGACAGGTTTCCTCTCAATAGCCGATTATCAATTCATTAATGTGCTCTAGAGGTGTCGTTAAATAAATAACAATTTGAACGATTTAAGCAAATGTAACAAAGTATATGGCATCTCTTGGCCCAAGATGTCCCAACTGAGAGATGCGAACAGTGGGTGGCTTTTAGTACAGTGTATACATACCTACTCACATCATCCCGACAAAATTAGTAGGGCAAACGGAATTAGGATTAGTTCTTCTCCAATTTGAGAAACGAAAAAATGACCTGTACATGTGGTAGCCTGTGTTTATGTGTTGGATGATTACCTAGATGTATGTCATAGTTTGGTTGATATATTGCATATTGTGTTTTTAACCACAAACGTTAACATTGTTGCCTATGGGATTTTATATGGTATAGTATAACCTATAACGGTATCCCAGTCGCTATCTTGACGGAAAGCCTCGAGTTCGAAAGTCGATCGAACAAGATTGTAAGTCGATTGATGGAGATAGTATGTCGATCGATCGAGATAGTAAGTAGATCGATCAAGATAGTAAGTCGATCGATCGAGAACAATTTTATTTTTCTGATCGCATAATGGAATCATTTGTAGCTATGCCATAAAATGTTGTGTACAGTAACCATTACTGAATAATCAAATTCAAAATCAGTGTTATGAAATACTAAATATGTTCTTAAATGTAATGTGGTGGTTCTGATACTATTCTAAAGGCGCGTGTATGCGTGCATGGACACATTTACAATCTATCATATCTGAGGTGCGCGATCGTGTCTTGGCGCGGCCAAGGTCATCTTAATTTCATCTCAAGGGCGTTTTTTATTCTCCACATAAAATATGGAAACAGCGTACCTTTCGCTCGTTGTTTAAACATAAGCTGATGAGGAGATAGAGTGAGACAGAGACAGTCAGGGAAACAGAGATAGAAAAAGAGACAGATTGAGACAGATACAGTAAGCGAAACAGAGAGTGAGACAAATACAGTCAGGGAAACCGAGAGAGAGGGAGAAACAGAGTGAGACAGATACAGTCGGAGAAATCGAGAGAGAGGGAGAGACGGATACAGATACAGTCAGGGAAACAGAGAGAGAGGGAGAAACAGAGTGAGATAGATACAGATACAGTCGGAGAAACAGAGAGAGATGGAGAGACAGAATGAGACAGACACATATACAGTCAGGGAAACAGAGAGAGAGGAAGAGAGAGTGAGACAGATACAGATACAGTCAGGGAAACAGAGATAGTGGGGAAGACAGAGTGATACAGATACATACACAGTAAGAGAAATAGAGATGAAAAGACATAGTGAGTTAGATACAGATACAGTCAGGGAAACAGAGAGAGGGAGAGACAGAGTGAGAGAGAGGGGAGACAGATACAGTAATAAAAACATAGGAGTGACAGAGTGAGACAGAGACAGGGGAAGAGAGAGGGGGGAGACATAATGAGACAGAGACAGGTATGTTCTGGGAAACAGAGGGAGAGGGATAGACAGAGTGAAAAAGAGATAGATACAGTCAGAGAAACACAGAGAGATGGAGAGACAGAAAGAGATACAAACAGTCAAAAAGGAGGAGCCTGAAATGACCGATATGTGATAGGGACAGGGGCTTGTCGTCCCACACAATCCACCATACTTAACTGGTCACAGATATACATGTTTTCATCGGCATATCTCTCTCTCTCTCTCTCTCTCTCTCTCTCTCTCTCTCTCTCTCTCTCTCTCTCTCTCTCTCTCTCTCTCTCTCTCTGCAACAAACAATAGGTGGCAGTCTATTTTTTAATAGATCGTTTCAAAACATACAACTTCCTGGTTGGTGTATGACAGGGATGGGCTTCGTGCATCTTTGATTTCATTTCGTATTAAGTGGGAGTGTCTCTTGAAACGTTAATGATCCCTTTCTTTGTAGTTTCCTATCGTATAACAGGTGTCTTACAGGGACCGCGGGGGCCATGACTTCCTACTTTTCCACTGGATGAAAGAAAAGAGAGACGGAGAGACAGACAGAGACAGACAGAGACAGACAGACAGACATACGGACAAAAAGAGATGGAGAGAGAGAGAGAGAGAGAGAGAGAGAGAGAGAGAGAGAGAGAGAGAGAGAGAGAGAGAGAGAGAGAGAGAGAGAGAGAGAGAGGTGGGGGGAGAACAGCGAAATAAATTTAAGAAACAATATCAAATCAGCGGTTCAAAGCATCTGCATTAACTGAAGACTTTCAAATTAGCTTAGCACTACTTTGGCTGCAATCATTCCTGAAACCTTTCTTGTTTAAAGTGTAGCAATCTTTTCGTTCGTTCAGTTCAACTTATTTTCGTGCTTATATCCAATTAAGGTGCAAGCACGCTGTCCTGGACACACCTCAATTATCCATGAAAGTGGGTTACTTGTTAGTTGTTAGTGGTTCGTGAGAGAGAAGTCGGTGCAGTGGTCTTACACCTATCCAGCCTTATGTCCGATGGCTTACCCAGGACACCACCGAGACCGATACGTCCATCTGACCTCTAAGTACCAAGTCAGGTCACTAGTAAGATTATTGAAATTAATGTGTATAATTTGGAATCTTTTCGAATGACCAGTATGAATGAATGTTTAACGACACCCCAGCACGAAAAATACATCGGCTATTGGGTGTCAAACTATGGTAATGCAAACATTTTCACGTTTTCCGACGTTTTCATTTTAGATTTGGGCCAGTGTGAGTGTATGTGTGTGTCTGTCTGTCTGTCTGTCTATCTGTCTGTCTATCTATCTATCTATCTATCTATCTATCTATCTATCTATCTATCTATCTATCTATCTATCTATCTATATATATATCCTTAGACAGATGTGGGGTTTTTGTCACGCCTGGTTGGAAACTTTCCCCCATATTAAGGATGTCCGCAACTGACGTCGATTTGTTATGAAAAAAATACGAATTAGGATTGTGCAATCAGGCTCATCACCAGATTGCTAGCGCTGACCTCACCCATCCCCAGCCTATCTACATGTTTCATTTCGGTATTGCATTAATCACGTTCCGTTAAGTATATATTAAATGGTACATCGACGTGGGCGTGATTTCTTAGCTTATTTCGGATAATTATCTTCGTGCTATTTAGAAAAGTGGTCTTTATTATTTGTGAAGTCGTGTGTGTCGTTTACAGCTCTTACGACCGGGTAGTTGTTAATTTGAGTGCATCAGTCCTAAATTGCGGGTTTGGGGAAATTACAACGCAACTGTTAAGTTGGCCAACTTTGTTGTTAACAGGAAAAGGAAGGTGTTAGCCCAGTGGTAAAGCGTTCGCTTGATGCACGGTCGGACTAGGATCGATCCCCGTCGCTGGACCCATTGGGCTGTTTCTCGTTCCAAAGGCCGTGATATGTACTATCTTGTCTGTTGGATGATGCATATAAAAGATCCCTTGCTGCTAATCGAAAAGAGTAACCCATGAAGTAGCGATAGCGGGTTTCTTCCCTCAATATCTGTATGGTCCTTAACCATATGTACGACGCCATATAACCGTAAACAAAATATGTTGAGTGCGTCGTAAAATAAATAATTTCCTTCCTTCCTGGTTGGAACGAGAAAGAAACCCAGTCAGTTGAATGGGTCCACCGAGGTGGTTCGATCCTACGACGCAAGAACCTCAAGCGAGCACTCAACCGACTGAGCTAAATTCAACCCACCCCCCCCCCCCCCCCCCCCAAAAAAAAATGTTTGATGTAGTCATCCGTCACTCGAGCTGCTGTCTTGGGGGCGGGACGTAGCCTAGTGATAAAGCGCTCGCTTAATGCGCGGTCGGTCTGGGATCTACCCCCGTCGGTAGGCCCATTGGGCTATTTCTCTTCCAGCCAGTGCACCACGACCAAAGGCCGTGGTACGTGCTATCCTGTCTATGGGATAGTCCACATATAAGATACTTTCCTACTAATGGACAAATGTAGCAGGTTTCCTCTCCTAGACTATATGTCAAAATTACCAAATGTATGACATTCATTAGCCGATGAGAAATAAATCAATGTGCTGTGGTGTCGTTAAACAAAACTAAAGTTTGTTTGTTTTGTTTAAAGACACGATTAAAGTCACCCCTTGATGATAGTTTTTCCATCAGTAGCAAGGGATCTTTTGCATGCACCATCCCACAGACAGAATAGCACATACCACTGCTTTTGATATACCAGTCGTGGTACACTGGCTGGAAGGAGAAATAGGCCAATGGGCGCACCGACGAAGATCGATCCTAGATCGACCGCGCATCATGCGAGCGTGTTATCACTTGGCTACGTCCTGCCCAAAACTTTAACTATTGCAGTCATCAAAACTGTACAATAATAATAATGGGTTAAAAAAAAAAAACATGTTAATTCGTTTGCACCCACTGGACGATTCTCCTGTCCTTGACCTGGGGACCCTTGACACACCAGGCCAGCACTGAAGGGCTGTGGTAGTGGAACCATCTGCATTTCTAATATATCTAACTAATTCATATCTGGTTATGTTCATGCAGCATTGCTGAACCATCCATTACGGTTCTTAAATCTGTATGCAGAAATGGATTGTATACTAGTATAACAGATTTTATGGCTATACCATCACGTTTAGTTTTTTTTCGTCTTGAAACGAATTTTATATAAACATTTTATATTGAAATTAGTTTCACTGGCATGAATTTGCAAGTAAGGTTTTGATTGGTCGAATGAAAGGTCAAATGGACATGAGCTCCAACGGCGCGCTGTTAGATCCACAGGTAATAGTAATTAACCAGTGGAGCTAATTTTAATTAGATTGGGTATATGGCATATCCGAGAAATTATGTTTAAAAAAAACTGGAAATTAACCAACATATAATTTTTATCTTTGTGGTCTCAGATTTAAAAGAAATGTATTTAATCTGCAGGACACTGGATGTTGTATTTGACTGGACAATACCAATTCACCAATTCATGTCATGCAGAAAAATGCAGCCGTATAAATTGAGCTAAATACAGTGAAACCCCTCTAAACCGGACACCCTTGTGACCAGTAAAGTAAAGTTTGTTTTATTTAACGACGCCACTAGAGCACACTGATTTTTTTATCTTATCATCGGCTATTGGACGTCAAACATATGGTCATTCTGACACTGTTTTTTAGCCACATAGGCTACTCCTTTACGACAGGCAGCAAGGGATCTTTTATTTGCGCTTCCCACAGGCAGGATAGCACAAATAATGGCCTTTGTTGAGCCAGTTATGGATCACTGGTCGGTGCAAGTGGTTTACACCTACCCATTGAGCCTTGCGGAGCACTCACTCAGGGTTTGCAGTCGGTATCTGGATTAAAAATCCCATGCCTCGACTGGGATCCGAACCCAATACCTACGAGCCTGTAGACCGATGGCCTAACCAAGACGCCACCGAGACCGGTCAAGCCTTGTGACCAAGACAATTGTCCGGTTTTAAGAGGGATTCGGTTTTGGGAGGTTACGTTGTGTACTTGTTTTAGAAATGGACTGTGTAAAACGTCCAGTTTTGAGGGCATTCCGGTTTACAAAGGGTCCGGTCTTGAGAGGTTTCACTGTAGTAATTTGTGATGCGGAATGGACGCAATAAAGTGCAGAAAGTGGACTCCGTTTTCATGACTTCAGTGATAGGGATAAATACGTCATAAGAAGGTGTACGTTTCAATATAGTGAAGAAAATTGGACATTTCTAGGACACGTAAAACTCGTTTTACTAATATCTAACAGGGTTTAGTTGTTTTTGTTTTGTTGGTGTGTTGTAGATTGGGGATTTTGTGTGGGTTGTTTGTTTGGTGGGTTTTTGTTTAACACATTTTATTTTAACACTTGATTTAAAAATCATCTGTGTCTCATTTCCAAACAAAACGCTGCGTTTTAATAGCATATTAGTTTTAATAGCATACTCGGTTTTAATAGCATAATAGTTTTACTATATACAGTGAAACCCCTCAACACTGGACCCCCGCTAAACCGGAATCCCCTCAAAACGGGACGTTTTCCACGGTCCCGTGATTTACGCCACTTTTAGCACTAAATTGTACCCCTCTAAACCGGAAACCCCTCTAAACTGAACACCGGACAAACAATTCGGTCCCAATGTGTCAATTTAGTGTAAATCGTCCATATGAAAACCGAATGACCAAACCGCTACCAGTCAATGTGACGCCACTAATTGCTCCTAATGTCACTCCAGCCGGATTACCTGTCTGCGAACACATAATGTGCACATGCTCGGGTTCGCTATTATCAATGTAATCACCGTTACACGCCCCTAAGTAGGGAAGGTTCGCAACATGTCAATATACACTTAACAAAAGACCCATCGCCAGCGTAGATATTTAATTTACACAATTCAATTCATTTATTAACCTTGAACATTTACAGTTCATCAGTTATACATACAAATACATATAAAACAATGACACAAGCATTGTGCTGGTTACGATAAGCCGAGTTCGTGTTTGGGTTAGATGTTTTAAGTCACGAAGGTGATTTACGGTCTATATATTCCTTCACAAACGTGTAACATAATTTGCTTCAAATATCGACAAAAATAACAATGAATTTAATTCACTGTCTTCCTATCGTGTGAATTTGTTGCTCTTTTAAAAACATTTATTTAACAAAATAAAGAGTACACAAAAGTAACGTTGGCTTTGCATGGTCGAACAGATGTTAGTAACATTTTATTTTTATATCGAGTTTCAACATGACAAAACGACCAGCTAAACGTCACCGTGTTGAACTATCACACGATTATAAATTTTAAATGATTAAAAGTTTCGAAAGTAAACCTAAACCAACGTTAAGATTTTTGGGTGAAAAGTTTAGTATCGGAAATTCACCAGTTGGAGACATTATCAAGAAGCGAGAGGTTTATAAAGCAGAGTTTGCAAAGATCATTAGCAGAAATAAACGATAAGCTGAACTATTTAATGGGGAAGGGAAGGTAGTTACGTAAATGCAGACCCCTGAAAACCGGACACCTTTGAAACCGGACATTTTTCTTGGTCCCATTGATGTCCGGTTTAGAGGGGTTTCACTATATATTTTTATACATATAAAATTGTTACTTTGTTGTACATACATGTACTTGTATTATTTTTATTACTTGTGTTTCGTGAATTATTTCTTAATAACAGGCTTAGCTAATTCTGTATTGTATTGTATTGTATTGTATTGTATTGTATTGTGTGTGTTTGTGCGCATGCGCGCATAAAGTGAGATGTAGAATTATTTATAACCGTTCTAACCGTAAGTTTATATCTTTGCCCAGCCAGTGCTCTACAATTGGCGTAACGAACATCGTGCTATGTACCATTTCCATCGAGTTTTCAATCACAAAATGACATCAGCTAGATTTATCCACTCATTTGGTGGCGGGAAATGAATGCGAGCATTTTTTTGTTTTTTTGTTATGTGATTAATGGCTGGGGAGCTGTTTTCTATGCTGAATTGTTACACTGGGTTTGACAGCGAAGAGGATGCAGTTAGTGAATATGTGCACTTGGTTTACACTGAATACTGCATACTGTCCCCCACTGCACCTTGAAGTCATGCAACACGTGTGTAAAATGCACAGAAATGGGTGTGATTCGGTCCCTTAGCCCACGTGTGTTTGTTTACATTGATATAACGTGAAAAAGATATGGACACCAGGGGTCTTCCTTTTGAGTGTTTATTGGCCCCAGGCAGGTAACGTTTCTTGTGAAATGCCAATGGTCTCATGAAATTAATAAACGTGCTACAGCCACTGGAGCTACATGATATAGTGGGATGTTTGACACAGGGTGACACACTTTGATACCTAATTGTCAGGTAACTATGACAGTTACAGGACTGAAAATTGACATGCTAATTGTCAAGATAGGTAGAAATCTGAAACTTATTAGTTTGGGTGATGATTTTTTTTTTTTTTTTTTATTAAATTAAATTTTATTATATAAACTTTGTAATTTCACAACTTATGACATGGTTTGGCCTACATTGTACCCCTATCAGCTCATAGGTCATTCTTTTCAATCAGAATATATTCCTACACCCTGTGGCAGCCTCACTTTGAAGGTTGTGTTTAAATAAGTGAAAATAGAGGATTTCTTCAAAATAATACAAGAGGGTAATGTTTTCCAAATGTCATCCTGCGCCTAATCATGAATGTCTAATATGGAATTCCCCCCCCCCCCCCATACCAAAGGGATATGGTGCTATTAAATTCAAATCACCAATCACAGGCCAGTATCATACAGTAAATGCTCACAGATTAAGTTTCATGGTATTTAATAAGGAGATGGACATAGATGGCAGGGACATCAGTCGCCTGTGCCATAACCGTCTTTGAATGTTTAAAGATCACTTATCTGGTGAACCACATGCAATTAACAGCTCACGAATAGAGTGTGAACAGGAATGTCTGTCGGGGACATGGGCAATACCACCACCCCCCCCCCCCCCCCCCCCCCCCCCCCCCGCCTCTTGCATCTCAGAATGCAAAGCATATAAGAAATGTAAAACAATAACAAAGGTTAATTTAAATAAATATTTTATGTCATAAAATCACATTTAAATATCACATCATACATTTATTCAACATCATACATTTATTCACATGACTGTTTTGTAATGTTTAAATTCACTCTTCAATGTCTAGGGTTCATGTTCACAGCAGAAATGCTACCAAACAAACTGACAGTTCCTATATTATATGTATAACTTGAAATTTTGTCACAAAAACTACTTTGAATAACTATGGTCATAGGAGTTATCTGCTCTTTGACTGTCAATATCTAATAATCCTTTCTTGTAGTCAGCTTGCTAATCTCTGTGCAAATGTTTATATTGTAAGTGGTATCTTATTTTACTTCCATGCTGGACTAAGTGCCTTTTAACTACCCGTGGGTTGTTTTTTTGTATCTTTTTTGATAGTCTGACTCTTTGTCCGTCTGATGTAATGAATGCCTCACCCGAGCTGACAGTTCAAAGCCACAGTACTGGCACTTTCCTATCGTCAACGTTCCTGGGGCGTTATTCAGCCTGTGGATGGTGGATGCAGCTCTTCCAGTCATCATTCGTGAATAGTTCACATTTTTAGGTAAGGAAACACTGAGAGAAAGGTTCGCAGCTTCACATTTTTGTGTGTCTGTACACAGTTTCATTTGTTCTACAGCTGAAATACTTAGTTTAATCTTTAGAAGTTCGAGTACTAACACTTTGTAATTTTCATTCATATTCAGCTCAGTGAGTCTGTGTGTAACCAGTAACATGGATCGGTGCCACCAGTTGTTCGTTATTCCTCCACTGTAGACGACTGAGTACCGTGAACACTTTGGACAGTCGTGATCGTAGCACGAACGTGTCGATTGCAGGACCTTTGGTAGGTTTCGTTTCAGTGTACTGATATCACCAGCATGTAGTTTCATTAGTTCCTTAAGAATTAACCTGCATCTTGTTTTCATATCCTGGCTGAATACTTTCTGTGCTTCACGCTTTTGTTCACGAGTGGACCAACTATACATGTCGGGACTGAAGTTAGCTTTGTAACTTACGAAACTGTGACTCTGACCTAAGTGGGTTGGACCAGCTAGCCGCTGCGCTTTCCAGATTGGATCTAGAAGTTTCAAAACACTATGAACTCCAGCAGATGATATGGAATTTCCATCTGTAGTGACGTATCTTGTGAGAATACCGTGTAGAGCCAAGTCTGTTCCGATATCTTTCCCCCATCTCGTATTCTAACAGCGAAGCAAATGGCGGCAAGATGGCTATGCAGCCAAGATGACTACCCGGACACGTCACATGAACACCTTTGTTTTTTAACCAGACTCCGGTCCAACAATGTTTATTCTGAAAGCAGGCACTTATAATGAATTTTCTTTCAGTCATTGTTTCACACGCAAGTCCTATAGCTTGTGATGCATTCTGGCCTGGTTTCTTCCGACTTGTTATTGTCGTGGAGTTGTATCTCCCGTCCATGGCAGTGTTAATTTCATCACGTTCATTTGCACGTTTCATGTTAATGTCTTTCAGTAACTCAACTTTTTTCTGCCATATCTTTTTCATTTAGATCTGTTACAGCGTTTGATACCTTGTATGATGTCCTCAGCATTCTACTGCGAAACGGTGGTGGAATGTCCATGTTTGCCAATAGCACTCCTGCCTTCGTATTGCCGACGGGAGTATCTTGGAGACCGATAACATTTGGGCCAGGTTTATTTGTCTTCACGTCATTGTACAGTTTGCTTTCAGGAGCAGTGAAATCACATTCCACACAGTGAAGCTGTGGAGTGGTACCTGAAAGCTGCATTCCATGCATCTATCATTCTGTCATTGTCCACTATTTTCATGCCTTCTTTGTCTTTACACTGCTGTTCTTCTTTCATTTCAGATGCAGTACATCTACTGTTAATGGGACGTAGCAGGCAGACTGGCTGTGAGGAACCTTCGCAATCTGGAGTGAAGATGGTGGCTGAAGTGGAACTCGACTTCGTAACTAAGGCAAACTCCTTTATATTCATTTGGACTACAGGTCGCAACTTCTCAGTCTGAGATTCTAGACTTGCATGTTCATGCAGCAGAATTTTACCCTTATTCCAAGATGTACGTCCCTTTTTGAACTGTATCATTCGTCTTGCATCGCCTTCCATGGATGTGACTCGTAGTGCATAAAATAGTGAAATACTTATCGTTGTATGCATGTCCACACTTATATATATCAGGCCATGTGTGATGTCACCTTCATTTCTGATACATTAAAACATGTCAATGCAGTGGCAGTTGACAGCTTTTTTGTTCACTATATATTCTCAACTGCATCTTTGCAGGCTGGTGCCATTTTCTCTGCATTCAGGTGTGACCTGTTACGGTGTACAGACACCTTGCTAATTACCCTCACCAGAATGACACTTGAGTAATACCAATTTGCAATTGGCATATGTTGACTGTGTGCAGTATCCAAAATTTTACAGTTTCAAAGGTTTTGTTTTTTAAAATAGAGTGTTGGATTTTAAAATATTTTTGAAAAAGTATCAATTTAAATCAAATTGAACAAAAACTAATAAAATCATATTCCTGCCAACTGCTATATTTCATTTGCAGAGAGCACAACAAGGAGACAATTTCTTTTTGTTGTTCAGAAAAATACCTGTAACTTTTAGAGTTATTGCAGAATTACTATTCCACTATTTGGAATAATTTGACGCAGATAGTCGCCTTTTGCGGCACCTGCAGTCCCGTATTTCACAGGCTCCAATAGCCATATTTTGTATCGAATATTATTTTTATTGCCTGTATGCAACTTGACATATGAATTTAAATGCCATATGTCAGTTTGAGTGTCATGGTGAAAACAATTTTGGTCTGATAGGCATCAGACTAGAGTTATCCACCCATTTGGTTGCGGGAAATGAATGCGAGAAAATATAGTTTTCTTCTTATGTGATTAATGGCTGGGGACTTGCTTTGTATGCTGCATTGTTACACTGGGTTTGACAGGGAAGAGGATGCAGTTAGTGAATATGCGCACTCGGTTTACTCTGGATACTGCATACTGTCCCCCACAGTCCCTTGAAGTAATGCAACATGTGTGTAAAATACACAGAAATGAGTGTGATTCGGTCCCTTAGCCAACGTGTGTTTGTTTACATTGATATAACGTAAAAAAGAGATGGACAACAGGGGTCGTCCTTTTCGGTGTTCATTGGCCCCAGGCAGGTAACGTTTCTTGTAAAATGCCAATGGTCTGGTGGGATTAATAAAAGTGCTACAGCCACTGGAGCTACATGAGAAAACATAGTTTAATTATTTGTGGTCTGAGGCCAAATAAATCAAAATAAATAATTTACAAATCTTGTCGTGTAACACTCTGTTATGTATAGTTTGACACAGATCTCTTATATACACACGCCTGCAGTAACACAGTGTATGCAATAGTTCTGGCTACACAATGTTAAACTATCAATTACCGTTAAACGTTTTAATATCACTTCTGTAACATAAGCACAATCACATTATTATGAAACAAGTGTGTTGTCCCCAGAGTATAACACAAACACAACTACAAGTTTAGGCTTCTTGTGCTTGTTTTTGTTCTTGTTGTTGTTTTGTAACAGTTTATTGCCCCAAACATATGTCATGGTAATGTCAGGGACACAGCCACAGCTTTAACAGACCACCAGTATTGTTTTCCCCATTCTGTAGCAGTAACACAACTACAGTTTTAATATATTAGTGTGTTTTCCCTATTATATAACATAAACACAACCACAGTTTTAATAAACTAGTGTATTCTCTATTATATAATACACATAAGCACAGTTTTACTAAACTAGTGTTGTCCCACATTTTATAAAACAAACAAGCACAGTTTTAATTAACCAGTGTTTTCTCCCATTCTATAACACAAACCAGCACAGTTTTAACACGTAAGCGTTTTCCCCCATTCTATAAAACAAACAAGCACAGTTTTAATTAGCTAGTGTTTTCTCCCATTCTATAACACAAACAAGCACAGTTTTAATACGCTAGTGTTTTCCCCCATTCTATAAAACAAACAAGCACAGTTTTAATACGCTAGTGTTTTTCCCCATTCTATAAAACAAACAAGTACAGTTTTAATACGCTAGTGTTTTCCCCCATTCTATAACACAAACAAGCATAATTTTAATACGCTAGTGTTTTCACCCATTCTATAACACAAACAAGCACAGTTTAAATGCGATAGTGTTTTCCCCCATTATATAACACAAAAAAGCACAGTTTTAATACGTTAGTGTTTTCCCACATTCTATAAAACAAACGAGCACATTTTTAATACGCTAGTGTTTTCCCCACATTCTACAAAACAAACAAGCACAGTTTTAATTAACCAGTGTTTTCTCCCATTCTATAACAGAAACAAGCACAGTTTTAATACGCTAGTGTTTTCCCCCATTCTATAAAACAAACAACCATAGTTTTAATAAACTAGTGTATTCTCTATTATATAATACAAACAAGCACAGTTTTAATTAACCAGTGTTTTCTCCCATTCTATAACACAAACAAGCACAGTTTTAACACGTTAGTGTTTTCACCCATTCTATAAAAGAAACAAGCACAGTTTTAATTAACCAGTGTTTTCTCCCATTCTATAACACAAACAAGCACAGTTTTAATTAGCCAGTGTTTTCGCCCATTCTATAACACAAACAAGCACAGTTTTAATACACTAGTGTTTTCCCCCATTCTATAAAACAAACAAGCACAGTTTTAATACGCTAGTGTTTTTCCCCATTCTATAAAACAAACAAGCACAGTTTTAATACGCTAGTGTTTCCCCCCATTCTATAACACAAACAAGCATAATTTTAATACGCTAGTGTTTTCCCCCATTATATAACACAAAAAAGCACAGTTTTAATACGTTAGTGTTTTCCCACATTCTATAAAACAAATGAGCACATTTTTAATACGCTAGTGTTTTCCCTACATTCTACAAAACAAACAAGCACAGTTTTAATTAACCAGTGTTTTCTCCCATTCTATAACACAAACAAGCACAGTTTTAATACGCTAGTGTTTTCCCCCATTCTATAAAACAAACAAGCACAGTTTTAATACGCTAGTGTTTTTCTCCATTCTATAAAAGAAACAAGCACAGTTTTAATTAACCAGTGTTTTCTCCCATTCTATAACACAAACAAGCACAGTTTTAATTAGCCAGTGTTTTCTCCCATTCTATAACACAAACAAGCACAGTTTTAATACACTAGTGTTTTCCCCCATTCTATAAAACAAACAAGCACAGTTTTAATACGCTAGTGTTTTTCCCCATTCTATAAAACAAACAAGCACAGTTTTAATACGCTAGTGTTTCCCCCCATTCTATAACACAAACAAGCATAATTTTAATACGCTAGTGTTTTCACTCATTCTATAACACAAACAAGCACAGTTTAAATGCGATAGTGTTTTCCCCCATTATATAACACAAAAAAGCACAGTTTTAATACGTTAGTGTTTTCCCACATTCTATAAAACAAACGAGCACATTTTTAATACGCTAGTGTTTTCCCCACATTCTACAAAACAAACAAGCACAGTTTTAATTAACCAGTGTTTTCTCCCATTCTATAACAGAAACAAGCACAGTTTTAATACGCTAGTGTTTTCCCCCATTCTATAAAACAAACAACCATAGTTTTAATAAACTAGTGTATTCTCTATTATATAATACAAACAAGCACAGTTTTAATTAACCAGTGTTTTCTCCCATTCTATAACACAAACAAGCACAGTTTTAACACGTTAGTGTTTTCACCCATTCTATAAAAGAAACAAGCACAGTTTTAATTAACCAGTGTTTTCTCCCATTCTATAACACAAACAAGCACAGTTTTAATTAGCCAGTGTTTTCTCCCATTCTATAACACAAACAAGCACAGTTTTAATACACTAGTGTTTTCCCCCATTCTATAAAACAAACAAGCACAGTTTTAATACGCTAGTGTTTTTCCCCATTCTATAAAACAAACAAGCACAGTTTTAATACGCTAGTGTTTCCCCCCATTCTATAACACAAACAAGCATAATTTTAATACGCTAGTGTTTTCACTCATTCTATAACACAAACAAGCACAGTTTTAATGCGCTAGTGTTTTCCCCCATTATATAACACAAAAAAGCACAGTTTTAATACGTTAGTGTTTTCCCACATTCTATAAAACAAATGAGCACATTTTTAATACGCTAGTGTTTTCCCCACATTCTACAAAACAAACAAGCACAGTTTTAATTAACCAGTGTTTTCTCCCATTCTATAACACAAACAAGCACAGTTTTAATACGCTAGTGTTTTCCCCCATTCTATAAAATAAACAAGCACAGTTTTAATACGCTAGTGTTTTTCTCCATTCTAAAAAACAAACAAGCACAGTTTTAATATGCTAGTGTTTTCCCACATTCTATAACACAAACAAGCATAATTTTAATACGCTAGTGTTTTCCCTCATTCTATAACATAAAAAAGCATAGTTTTAATACGCTAGTGTTTTCCCACATTCTATAATACAAACAAGCATAATTTTAATGCGCTAGTGTTATGTTTTCCCCCATTATATAACACAAACAAGCACAGTTTTAATACGCTAGTGTTTTCCTCCATTCTATAAAATAAACAAGCAGAGTTTTAATACACCAGTGTTTTCCCCCTTTCTATAACAGAAACAAACACAGTTTTAATACGCTAGTGTTTTCCCCCATTCTATAACACAAACAAGCACCGGTTTCATAAACTAGTGTTTTCCCCAATTCTATAACACAAACAAGCACATTTTTAACAAACTAGTGTTTTTCCCCATTCTATAACATAAATATGAACAAAACCGTTATCCAAGATCGTATCTCTACACAATACAGATTCGAAAGGGCATTTGGCAAATAGAAACACAATAACCATCGGTCTTATACAGTTTAATACACTGCACAGCTAACGGTACCAATGTACCATTTCAATTAATTCCTATTTCCGGTCATTTTAACGTTTACTAATAAACTGATAAAAGCAGCGTATCAATAAGAATTGTGGCACCTCACATTGTATCTACCTGCAAGAAAATCACATACCATTTAAGGGATCTAAAAATTGCACTTCCATTTCGGGGCCTACGAGTGCGAGTGCGAATAATTTTTACATGCTCATATACCACTAGAGTTTCGAGCATGTCCGTCCCGGGGTCTGTCTCTGGATAGCCAGGGGCTTGTCCCGTGACAGAAAAAAATTAAGCGGACAATTTTTAAATTTACATCCCAAAATTAAATAGTGGGCCTTTAAACTTTTGATGCACATCTCTAATATAATTAATAAAGAAAATTCTACTCATTAAATTTGGTCGCTAGATTAGATCGGGTGTTCAAAAAGAAATTAGATAAGATCGGTGGCCTGACTCGGGATGGAGGAGGGGGTAGAGTTGAAAATGGGCAGAATTTTGAAAATAGCAATTAGTAAAAAAAGTTAATAGAATTTGAAAAAAAAAGAAAGAAAAAAAAGTTACAATTCAAAAATAAAAAGAATTGACTGCTCGGTCGAATATTTATATAATTTGGAGCATTTTAGAAGGACAGTCCAAAAATAAATAAGAGAAAGAAGAGAGGATCGGACTATTTAATAATATTTTTAAAAAAGAATGTAATTTCGACATAACCTTTGAACAGAGTTCTAAAAGTTTAAAGTCCGATCTATATGTCCACATGAGTGGCCTCGTTAAGGCCGTTAGGGTGCACAGCTTGTAGGGACGAGATGGGTTGCATCCCGTCAAGAAAACCCCTAGATTGACAGTCAATAGACGTCGAAGGTGTAGTGTGTGCTAAAATACAGATCTTGAGAAGCCAGATCCGTCTGAACGAGAGAGAGAATCAGTCTAGAGTATAGTCCAGTCGTCGTGGGTTGGTATAGTGGTGCGGACGGGCCCGACTCCGGAGGATACGAGATGGTATGGGGCCGACCTCGCTTCCTTTTTCTTCTTAGAGTGGGGTGGTCAATCTTCCAGTGCTGCTAGGACAGGCTCGGACATGTAGAGACTAAACGCGAACAACCGTAGCGTTCTGCAGAATGGCCGTCATACGAGTCACGAAAAATCAAGTCAACATAGTCAGACGGAGAAATGACGTGGAGGCAAGGAATCTCGCTCAAAAAGAATCCAACCTGGTGGTGCAGACTGTCGAAACGAGAAACGTTCCAGCATTCAATCAGTTCCAATGGTCGCATACATCCTAGTAGAAAACATCACTTCGCTGACAAAAACAACAAAAGTGAAGGATCCCCAAGTCGAGGCGCATAATTTCTGAGTTCGATTTTTCACTTGATTTAGTCTAAAATTGGCATGCTGATTTCAAAACTACAGTCAGTTTTCTTCTATCACGTCAAGTTTATTCTCCACGGCTGACCCTCTGAATAAGCAAAATTGCAAAATTTCGAATATGTAATAAGTGCCAATGATATAATCTACCAGACTACAATCTTTGCTAGTAACCTTTCCGATATGTTTGTTACTTCCTACTCTACCGTTTAGGATATAAAGTCTATCTGTTTACATATATTCAGCAGCTTAATGCCATGACTATTTATTTTTCCTCTATCCTGACTTGATCTATCAACAGGCACATTTTCGATAATATCCAATGTCCTCGTGTCTGTGCTCCTGACTACATTATAACTGACACAGACACGAGGACATTGGATATTATCGAAAATTTACCTAGGATTTCCTGGTCAAAATCTAGGTTGGCATTGTCAGATTAAAGAAGTAATGTCATGTTGCTAACATCACTAATTCTGAACCGAATTTATCACTAATAGTCTTAAACTGTTTGCTGTAGATGATTTATTTAAAATACATTTTAAATTGTTTGTTTTCAATTTATTTTCAACAACAAACAAACATCAAAAAGGCAAATAACTGTACTGCCGTATGCTATCACTTTAAAGTTAAACAATAATATTTCAAAAGTGATAAACAAAAAACGCTAAACAAAAAGCCCAGTACACACACACACACACACACAAACACACACACACACTAATAAGGTATTAATTAAAAACAGCCAGAATCATACACATAGACATACATGTCACTGCATGAAAAACTGTAACTCGGTAATAAACAGATGCCACAGCAATTTATAGAAGATCCAATCTTAATCCACACTTATTCAAAAGGATCATCATCTTCATTAATTGTTTCTTGTACCCGTGTACAGGTATGCAGCTCACCTTTACAATAACAAGTAATGTCATATGGAATATTTGTCTACTCACATGAACAGTTTCTTGTGCACGGGCGTTTACAGTGACAAAACAAACACTCAGCAGTGGTCGGACTCCAGATCATACCGATATCCATCCAAAATAAAGGGATCTGGGATTGTAGATTTGGGCTGCATGGCTTTTACCCAGATGCATGTTTGCGAGATAATTCGAAGGATGTGCTGACGAAAGGCGTCGTCTGTTAGCGGTAGACGTTTGATGTCTGTTTTTCTGGCATAAAAATGTCTTCTTCTTGTGCTCAGGTTGGTACATTGGTGTGTATGTAAATATACAGAGTTTAGAAGCTCATTACCAACAGTGATTCTGAATCGATTTCATCACAAATAGTCTTAAACCGTCGTTTTACACACAGCTGCATGTGTTCACAAAGGTTGCACTCGAGTTGTTATAAGGGCATCAGATACTGATATCGCTGTGATTGCTGTGGAAAGTGTTAGAAAGGCTAATGGATGCTGGTCACCATGAACTCTACATTCAGACTAAGGACTATAATTTTCATTCCCATTCACGATGTTGACCACTCATTTAACATTCACGAGGCAAAAATGTTGCCCTTAATTCACTCACTGAGCGGATGTGACAAAACCAGTTTTTTCTCCGACAAAAGAAAATGTAGCTTTATGAAAGTAACATCTAAGATAGCAGCTGATCTTGCTGACCTTTGTATCCAAATAGAGAAACAAACCAGCATTTCTGATGATCTAATAGATCACACAATCACTGTTGCTACTGAGCTTCTAAATATTGTATATTTATATACACACCAATACAACCTGCGCACAACAAGAAGCCATCTTTATGCCAGAAAACAATCCAGATATCAAACTTCTACCGCCAACAGACGACGCCTTTCGTCAGTACATCCTTCGAGTTATCTTGGAAACATACATCTGGGTAAAAGCCGTGCAGCCTAAATCTACAATCCGAGATCCCTTTAAATTTGGATGGATATCGGTATCATCTGGAGTCCGACCACTGTTGATGTTGAAAAGTCCAATGCCTTCCAATCTGATGAGCAGTTTGTTTTGTAACTGTAAACGCCAGTGCACAAGACATTGTTCATGTGAGAAGAAAAATATTCCATGTGACATTACATGTTATTGTAAAGGTGAGCTGCATACATGTACACGGGTACAAGAAACAATCTATGAAGATGATGATCTTTTCGAATAAGTATGGTTTAAGATTGGATCTTCTATAAATTGCTGTGGCATCTGTTTATTACCGTGTTACACTTTTTGTATAGAGTGACATGTATGTTTATGTGTCTGATTCTGATTGTTTTAATGAATACATTATTTGTGTGTGTGTGTGTGTGTGTGTGTGTGTGTGTGTGTGTGTGTGTGTGTGTTCTGGGATTTTTGTTTAGCTTTTTTTGTTTGTCACTTTTGAAATATTATTGTTTAGCTTTAAAGTGATAGCATACGGCAGTACAGTTATTTGCCTTTTTGATGTTTATTTGTTGTTGAAAATAAATTGAAAACAAACCCTTTGAAATGTATTTTAAATAAATCATCTACAGCAAACAGTTTAATGATGAATTCGGTTCAGAATTAGTGATGTTAGCAACATGACATTACTTCTTTAATCTGACAATGCCAACCTAGATTTTGACCAGGAAATCATAAAAGCTATGTAATAGTAACACAATGTCATTATTGTGTGAGGAACAATCATTATTTTTCTAATGAAAATTGTTATTTAATATTGACAAAGAAAATATGAAGAAACATGCATAGGTTTCCGGTGTTGTGTCTGTTATTAATTTATATAAAATAAATTTTCACCATGTTTTTCATCTTTTATTATTTTATTTGGGGAATATGTCAAAATAATCATTTAAGGCTATTTGTACTACAATTGGATCATTATTAGTGGCGTGAGACAAAAAAGTATAATATTTATAGAATTTGATCATTTTAGCAGCCATCTAGGATTTGACCGGAAATGAAAACCTTCGCAGGGTTAAATGATGGTGCAGCGTCCTGATTTCCAAAGAGCAATGGTATACGCATCATAAAATACCCATAAATTAAGGGGGCCAAAGCTGGGGGGGGGGGGGGGGGTGTTTACCTCCTACAGAATCTGGAACTCAGACTAATATGTACAACCAATATCATCTAAAACAGATTTAACATATATAATCCATTTGTGATTAAAAACGTTATTAATAATGACAACTTGGACTGTTTTCCAGTGATTAGTCGATACCAGAAAATGATCATCCTTAATTCTACGGTAATATATACCGGGTAGCGTCCACATGTTCCATATAATATATACAATTGTGTAGAGTTTCTCGTAGGTAATAAAAAAATTATAAATTGGTTACATAATTTTTCACTTAATGACAAATTTTCGCTGCCATATAGTAGATTTGGTAAAACCATGCAGTCAAATAATTTTAGTTGGCACTGGATAGAAATATTATGACATCTGCCTTTTTGTAGATTAAAAAAGCATAGCCTTTTGTGTTTGTGTATATAACATGTTTCTTGCGTTAGTAAATCTTTTCGATTTGTGAAACATAATACCAAGATATGTATAACTTTGTACTTTATCAAGCTTTGATTTTCAAGGTAAAACACCCTTTTGTAATCTTTCTTGTTGCCACTAAATATTAAGACTTTTGTCTGTTTACAATTTACTGTTAGTTTCCATTTCGTGCAATACGAATCAACTACATTCAGATAGTGTTGCATATCTTGGTAATTATCTGCAAGGAGTAGAGTGTCATCAACACAGAGTAAAACAAAAGGAACAACTGACGTATGAATTATAGAATCACTGAAATAATTCGTCTATGCCTATACCATGGCAGTCATTCATTTTAAATGTATCTTCAATATCATTAAGAAACAAGGAAAATAACAAAGGAGATAAATGTTCACCTTGTTTTACACCAACACAGCAGGGAAAATAATCTGTCATGGAATTATATGCGCCGACACAAGATTAAATATTCTGATAAATATTATAAATTACTTGAAAACATTTACCATTTATACCATTTTAAGTAATTTATCCCAAAGTCTAATTCTCCAAACTGAATCAAAAGCTTTGCTAAAATCTATAAATGTGCTTTCATCAGTTCTATTAGTCCATATAGTGTGAAGACATAATCATTTGTAGAATAATCTTTCCTGAATCCTGCTTGAACTGCAGATAATATATCATTCGTTTCTAGATACACTTTTAGTTTATTATTTAACACGGCAGTAATCAGTTTTCCTAGACAACTAAGTAATGTAATAGGTCTATAATTTTCAGGATTATCTTTATCACCAATTTTATAAATTGGCTTGATTATACCAACTAACCACGAGTCAGGGAAGATACCGTTTTCAAATACTAAATTAAAACGTGTGACATATACAGGAATCGCTGACTGCATGGAAATATCGAAGTGTCTTTGTCTTTTAACAACAGTGACAGCGTGTAACAGTAATCTGCCATTGTTTACATGGTCACATGATTTGTTTTGTTTTTACAGTACAACAAATTGACCCTTTTCAAATATCTCATGAACTGTTGGACCCTGTTGTTGCAGCTGTATCATATCTTTAATAGGCATAGTTTGTATAGTGTATTGAAAACATCCACAACACTATCTCTCCAGGGCTGTGAACACAAACGTTGACGCCTACTTGTGCACAAACTGCTGTATGGCAAAAGGTTAAGTTTTTTAATATACTTCTTACCTCACTGCTTTCATTTATCATTTACCAGAGCGTTGCTTTTATAACTTGAAATCATAATCTAGAACACTTAATACAGCTATCCCTGTTTTGAAAGACCAACGAAACGTTCGTCTCTCTCTCTCTCTCTCTCTCTCTCTCTCTCTCTCTCTCTCTCTCTCTCTCTCTCTCTCTCTCTCTCTCTCTCTCTCTCTCTCTCTCTCTCTCTGATGATTGTCAGTGAAAGTGCTTATTGTTTACTATTCATATGGCTAGTCAGTCCTACAGACTGGCAGGCGGACAGATGACAGGACAGACGAATCAACATAAAATATACTTCAACAACCCACTCAGGGTTTTGGAGGGTTGTGTTTGTTTTGTTTTTTATTGTGTGTGTGGGTTTTTGTTGTTGTTGTTGATTTGTTGGGGGGGGGGGGGGGGGGGTTGGGAGGGTGTAATGGGGTTTTTTGCTGCCAGACCAAATTAGCAATACAAAAGTAATAATATATGGCTATGATTCCTAGGTCAGATCGTTTCCATGGCCAAGAAGCTAATACGTGTTTTCCATATATGTTTTGTTTTGTTTTTCTCATGAAGGTCATGTTTAATTTTGACATGCAAGAATTGATGGTAGGATATTTTAGGCAATGTTCTTTAATTCCTTGCGTGCGAAAACATAGGATTAGCAACTTAAATAATCAATTATTTATGTGTCCTGGGAGCCAAAATATTACTATTGTCCTGTTCAATTATTTAGACCCAAAGTTTTTTGCAAATGTTACGTTTATGTCCTATTCGATATTTGTTTTCTTTGCATTTACATGAAAACAAACCCAAACCCCGACAGGTTTTATATACAAATCATCATATAAAATGCACGAAGTTGACTTAATTCCACTTTTTAAAAATCTCTGTGTCTTTTGAATGCACGTTATTTCTCCTATAAATAACTACGGTCATTTGCATATCAAAAGCATCATTCTATAGTGTGTTTCTATCGTCATATCCGCACAAATCGTAGTATGACCTATATTTAAGAAAATATCTGTAAACATGAAGCAGGCGCGGATTCAGGTGGGGAGTTCAAGTGACAAAACCTCAGTTTGAAAAAAAAATATGTATCAAATATTATAATTATATTGTGGAATACACAAGCGCGCGCGCTGAAGGGAGAGAGAGAGAGAGAGAGAGAGAGAGAGAGAGAGAGAGAGAGAGAGAGAGAGAGAGAGAGAGAGACGTCATTTATGTAACGACGCACTCAACATATTTTAATCTATGGTTATATGGTTATAGGGAGAGAGAGAGAAGAATATGGTATGCATGCGATTGGTGGAGGTGTGACCCTCTGCACAACCCCAACCCCACTTAAGGCTTCTTTTGTATATGGAGCGGGACGTAGCTCAGAGGTAAAGCGTTCGCTCACGGTAGGTCGACTGATCGATCCCACATGGTGGACCCATTGGGTTGTGTCTAGTTTCCAGCCTGTGCACCACAACTGATGTATAAAGGCTGTGGTATGTGCTATCCTGTCTATGGGATGGTGCATATATTGCTTATCAAAATTGCTTATCGGAAACAGTGGCCCATGTGGCGGTAGCGAGTTTCTTTCTCACTGTCATAATGCTCCTTAACCGTTTTGTCTGACGCCACATAAACGTATATCAAATGCGTTGAGTGTGTCGTTAAATAAACATTTCTCTCGTATGTATGTGTAGTCTATTTGCATTTCTAGTAGATTAGTTTATAGTTGTTAGTTTATAGGTTGTTGTTTTTGATAGTGAATGATATGGAAATAAATTGTTTTTTTGGTGTTCAAAGAGTTCATGCATACATTACAGTAATACTCCTGATGGGTATGGAGAAATAACTTAATCAGTCGACGAACTCATTTCTTCATCACTATCTTCGTTAAGGGGGACTATCACAGAGGGTATTTTATTTCTTATAAAACTATTTTGTTTTCTAAAATCTTCTTCGATCTTTATTACATGTTTAACTGCGTCAGAGAAGTGTGTAGGTGTGACAGAGTTCAATGCATGTGCAAGTTCTCTCCGCACCGTGGTCATTTTACCATCATTATGACGAGCTATGTGCCCTTTGACTTGACTCCAGATCAGTTCTATCGGATTGAGTTCAGAATGTCTTGGCGGCAGTCTTAGACACAAGTGCCCATGGGGTTCAGCAATATCATCAGTAACAAATTGCTTTGCACATTTGTTACTTTTCACAAGTTCATAAAGAACTGGCCAGTGGTGGGATGTTGTGTGGTTGACATTCACCCAGGTCTCATCTTGATACACTATTAAATACCCCTGTTCTCGTAAACTGGATATTTCATGGAGATAGGACAGTCTCCTGTGTGATATATTGGCGTCCTCAAAAATCACTTTTCCGGTTGTAGACATATGTTGGTATTTAAAATCGAGGTCATGGAGTGTTCTTCGTAAAGTTGATATGGATATGTTGATTCCAAATTCCTCCCTTAAAGCCACGTTAATCTTATGTAATGTAGGTAATTCGCCCTCTCTATAAAAGCTGTATACTCGTCGTCTAATAACATCTTTATCAAATAAATCGATGAGTTTTCGGTCGCGTTTTTTAACAGTGATTTCTGTGCTTGGATTCGTAGAGCTTAGATTTTTCACAGTTCTTTTTACTGTTGAAACCGAAACTTTAAGTGCAGCGGCAACTCAATCGACAATTCGATAAGAAGCATACCTAGGTCTACCGCGCTGATATTCATCTTCAAAATAATCGAAAACGTTCTTAATACATGATTTTACATCAGCTGAAGTGTTTTTCGATTTACCCATATTTTTCATCAAATAACAATAACAAGAATGTCGACTAATACATTTTCAATGAATTTATATACCCTACCTAACTTGTATTTTACGTGGTTTACACATTGCTACAATAGCACGTGCAGTCATAGATCGAAATAATGATGTTATTGACCAAGCAATGCTATCGTATTTTGAACATTCAGGGCTGTGTCTGCGGGATGAAAAAGTGGTTGAACCCATACGAGTCCGAACTATAGCCCTTTGGTTTTTCGCATTACAAATGTAACAACCCACCCCCAAACCCCAGCCCCCTAGCACCACCCTAAATACTATATAGATATAGATATATATATATATATATATAATATATATATATATATATATATAGATACGTATGAGTTCCCAATTTTAGAGGCAAATTAAATAACATTTTTATTATTATTTGATGTTGGTGGCCATTTGACATTTATCCCCCCCCCGGTCTTCTGGGTCCGGCCTGCATTTAATTTATTTCTAAATTTGGAAAGCACAGTGAGGTGGTTTGTGTTTATTACTGTGGCTACACCTCAGTTGTGTTAGGTTAGGTATGTTATGCTTATAATATAGTAATGATATAATAAAATAAAAATACATAATACATTAGCAAGGAATTTATAAATATAATGCAACCTACAAGAAAGGGTTACATGTTTCTGTTTGTTTACATCTATGTTTAACGGAAAGATTAGACAATGCTGTTACACACTGCAAAACAATAATAACCTTGATTTAGTGAAACAAGCTATAATGGCCTTCACGTAGCCTCAGATCCCAATGTTTTGATATGCAAATGACCTTAGTTATTTATAGGAGAAATAACGTGCATTCAAAAGACACAGAGATTTTTAAAAAGTGGAATTAAGTCAACTTCGTGCATTTTATATGATGATTTGTATATAAAGCCTGTCGGGGTTTGGGTTTGTTTTCATGTAAATGCAAAGAAAACAAATATCGAATAGGAAATAAACGTAACATTTGCAAAAAACTTTGGGTCTAAATAATTGAACAGGATAATAGTATTCAAACTTTCACTCTTCTTTTCCCCACATTTTTAATGATTTTAACCTTATCTATGAAAGATGGGGCAGAAAACCAAAAGGTGTGATTGGGAGGGGGTGACTGAAGAGGTTCGATCCTGTGACCCAAGTACCTTGGGTGAGCTAGATCACGCCTGTTAACCCCCCCCCCCCACCCCATCCCCCTCTCCCGGCTACGCCAATGGATTCAGCCCCCACCCTGCTCGCCAAATCTGAGGTGCACGTCTTGCCTCACTGCTTTCCTTTCTCATTTAACAGAACGTTGCTTTTATAACTTGAATGCTTCTTTTCTTTGCATATTTCTGTTACATGTTATTGTGTCTATTGGACCATGTTCACTGTTGACGTAAATACCGGCGGTATGCTTATGTATATGTATATCTGGGACTCTTGTTTGTTTTTGTTTTTGGTTTTTTGTTTTTTTGTAACGTCATTTTATTTTGTATTTTGTCTTTATTTGTGTTGCACGTACTGAGTTTAAAGAGTGTAAAAAGAGAAAATACCTATATAAACAGACTAGTGATTTTTGGAAACAAATGTCCCACTGGTTTGAAAATGCCGTAGAATGAAACTAATACTAACCACAAAAACAAAAGAGTGTAAAAAGAAAATGTAAACTATGAGATAAAGGACTAAGGAAGAAACAAATTAATCATTAATGTATTATTTATCATTTATGTATTAATTACGGTTTGTTTTATTACTTACTGGACGTGTTACCGGTTTGAAAATTACATGAAAAATAATGATCGCCCATTGAAGATAAATCTTACTGGCCGTTCCCTCAAATGCATTGCGCCCGCCCATTATCACATTTGTAATTTTAATGCACAGCCAAAATCAAAACTAGAATATTC
>NC_054707.1:71504546-71508841 GCF_016097555.1 Gigantopelta aegis | reverse complement strand
CATTCAACCTGCAGAAATAGTCTGACGTAAACATATAAAAAGAAGAAAATAATATCTCTGACGTATATAAACAACAGACATTGACTTGACGTAAACAGCAGAATACTGTCATCGATATTAAGATAAAACTAAACAACAGAAATAATGTGAACCCAATATCTGCAACCTAAAGCCTACAGGTTAACAACTACGAAATCAAGCAAACGCATCGGACGATGAAAACAAATAAGGGAGGCAGATGCATCACATCCGTATTTTACACTGGGTATTTTAACAAAGGTATTCCACGAATCGTTAAAGGTTGTTTAACTCATAACGCCACTAGAGCACATTGATTTATTAATCATCGACTATTGGATGTCAAATATTTGGTAATCTTGACACATAGTCTTGGAGAGGAAACCCGCTACATTTGTTTTCAGTAGTAGCAAGGAATCTTTTATATGCACCATCCCACAGACAAAATAGCACATACCACATTATGTGATATACCAGTCGTGGTGCACTGGCTGAAATGAAAAATTGGCAAATGGGTCCTCCGACGGGGATCGACCCTAGACCGACCGCGCATCAGGCGAGCGCTTTACCACTGGACGACATCCCCCTCCACGAATCGTGGTCAGGTGCTTCCTCTACAGGACTACCACTCCCCAGGACAAAACGTCATAAAAGGTAGCTACTGATATCCAGGGTTACTCCAATTCTGGCGGGGGCGGGATGTAGCTCAGTGGTACAGCGCTCACCTGATGCGCGATCGAACCAGGATCGACTCCCGTCGATGGGCCATTTGGGCTATTTCTCGTTCCAGCCAGTGCTTCATAACTGGTGTAACAAAGGTGTGTTATGTACTATCCTGTCTGTGATTTGGTGCATATAAAAGATCCTTTATTGCTAATCGAAAAGAGTAGCCCATGAAGTGACAACAGCGGGTTTCCTCTCAATATCTGTTTGGTTCTAAACCATATGTCCGATGCCATATAACTGTAAATAAAATGCGTTGAGTGCGTCGTTAAATAAAAACATTTCCTTTCTTCCTTTCCTTCCAATTATGGCACGATAATCACACCAAAGGGCTGTCTGGAACTGCAGTGCGGCATCACAACGAAGAATTATTCCTGGCATGCAGAAACTAACATATTCCAATCCAGATACTCTCAGTTTTAGCCACAAGCACCAACAGTGTTATGTGATCTCACGATACTGACAGTCCATACGCTGACTATAAGATCATTAATGAATTAGAAGTTAAAGTTTGTTATGTTTAAGGAAACCACTAGAGCATATTGATTATTAAAATTTCTCAACGCGTAGTGGATTTGAAGCATTTGTTAACTGACAAATACACAGTTTTACATTAGCAGCAAGCTATCTTTTATCCTGCAACCACTGTTTCTATTGTGATTATGATGATCGATTAAAGCAAAGTCATATTAACGTATATTAGCAGATTATGACTTTTGACGTCATACATATGACATCACACGCCTAGCTACATTGCAAAATTGCTAATTTGACCTCTAGGTCAATGTAACAGAAATAATAGCTTTTTCCCTTAATTTTTATGGTCTGCAGGATAAAAATAATAACTAATTATTGACGTTGGATATCTGCTTTATCATGTTCAAGCCGAATGAGAAATACCGCTCGGCAGAGCCTCGTGAAATTCCCCATTCTTACCGTCACAGGATAAAGCAGATATCCGATGTCAGTAACTAGTTATTCTCCATTTTTATAGGTACTTTCTCACAGAAACCACAGCACATTTCACGACCAATTATATTCTAGTCTTGGGAAACTGGTTGGAACGGGAAAAGAAAAGAAAAACTATGGTTCCACAGACTTGGTTCGATCGTACGACGTAAAGTACCTCAGACACTCAGCCGACTTAACTAGATATCACCCGTAATCGGGTTATGTGTTTAAAACATAAGGTTTTTTTCGGTTAACCATAGCTGTTAATCATGCACAGTCGGGACAGCTAGTCGATAAACGTGATTTCCTGTTGTGTTAAATAGAGTTAGACTGCATTAGACTTTACTAATTAAGTATGCCAAGAAGCCGGGAAAACACGCTTGTTAATTAAATGTTATTGATATAAAGGTTGAGCTGATTATATTATGCCTTTAATCACCGTGTGTGCCATCAATCAAATATAAGTACAGAGAAAGGTAAACTCGACTTTACCTTGAAACGATGAATTAATCTAATACATCAACTATTAGTAATGGTATGACGCATTTTAAATAACGGCTATTTGAAATGAAAGAAATGCTTTGTTTAACACATTCATACTTACGGTTATATGGCGCGGTTATATTGGGCCGAACTTACGAAGCCTTTTTAAACGCAGGTGTTTTAGCATTGTACATGTATGTTGTTACACGTGTGTAAGACATACACGGGTGTTTTAGCATTGTACATGTATGTTGTTACACGTGTGCAAGACATAAACGGGTGTTTTAGCATTGTACATGTATGTTGTTACACGTGTGCAAGACATAAACGGGTGTTTTAGTATTGTACATGTATGTTGTTACACGTGTGCAAGACATACACGGGTGTTTTAGCATTGTACATGTATGTCGTTACACGTGTGCAAGACATAAACGGGTATTTTAGCATTGTACATGTATGTCGTTACACGTGTGCAAGACATAAACGGGTGTTTTAGCATTGTACATGTATGTTGTTACACGTGTGTAAAACATAAACAGGTGTATGGATGTATAGAGATTCATGGAATCAACCACTATTTTGCCAAATGCCCATTCAACTCAGCGCTGTGCAGAGATACGGCCTTGATCACGTATTACGTATGCATGAAGGGCGGATAAGTCCACTATCCGGGAATAGTGCCTATCCGCCGGATAAGTGGGGAAATTTGGTATGCATGACGGCGAATAGCCTAAACGCGAATAACGCTATTCGCTACATTTTCTGTGTATAAAGACCAATCCGCCGGATAAGTCTGAAAGGAAAATGGCCGCGCTGTTGTGTTGCCATTCAGAAACAAGCAAATATGTCGACAAAACTGGTTATTTCTTGATCGAACAAAGCAATTTGACACTTTTATAATGTGGAAAAATATGAAGAATTTAAATTTGAACAAGATATTCTAAAGATCACAGATGAAATAGCGGGAAACATCGAAATGTCCAGTCTGTTGGACGTGTTAACGTCGCAGTCAAAAATCTACAAGTTTGCAACACTTTCAATATGTCTACGGTAATTGATCGGTGAGGGACTTGTTTTTATGTAATAATTATTACATATTCATTTCAGTCTGTTTGTATTTGCCACATCGCCATGCATTGTCTTCTATGTTTTAATGTATCCTATCGAAAACCGTCCCCCATCAAAACCCCTCCCATTCACAGGGGATAACCGCATGCGGGTAACTGTAGTTACTCGCATCCAATATGGCGGAGGACGCACATGAAGAGTATTAATCAATGTGAATTTCCGTATTTGTAAGCATTACATTCACAATTTAATAGAGCGTATCGGCAATTGCTTTAGTATGAATATATTTTGAATCAATGAACTAAGGATACGTTATGTCATTCGGTTGATAATGAAATCACAAAGTTAGGCATGATGAAGGTAACTTCGAAGTGGTGATGTAGGTAACTCTCTAGTCAGCTTCTGATGAGATGTGGGTATCTGACAAAAGGGATGCGGGTAACTGCAATGATGAGCGTAACTGTAGGATGAGCGTATCTGCAGTAGTTATCTCTTCATAACTAATGGTCGCCATATGCGTCTAGAAACAATTAGTAAAACACATTATTCTTATGTTTTTCCCGTCATTTTGTTTTTCAGATTATTACATGTGCTATTTGTCCGATACATCCTCCACCCGAGCCAATACTATTTTAACACACCCCGTCAAAATGTACACTGGGGCCATTCAAATATTACGTAACGCTCGAGGGTGTTGATAGGTATAGCGCCAAACGTTATGTGGCGTTACAAGGGGGAAAATAACGTCATGTCGTGGCTACTTCATTTAGCTATTTATCATTGAAACTTTGCATTCCTACGCAACACATCTATCAATGAAGTTTATACAAACAATATTAAAAATATATTCACGGCTAAACTAAATTATTAAAATATATATATTGTTAAATTATGCTGCTAACATTAATTATACAGCAAGTATGTTTCCGATTTAAAAATATGAATCGAAAGAACCATGTGCACACATTTCTCATAACATCTATGCGGAGTTGTACTGTGTGGCACCTCTCGAAAGACGTATTTTCATATGTGAAGAGACGATAAATATCACG